>NC_056729.1:1229422258-1229477258 GCF_019279795.1 Protopterus annectens | reverse complement strand
ATTGTTTATTACTTCTGAAAAAAAAAATTAAAAAATAAAAAAAAAATATATATATATATATATATATATATATATATATATATATATATATATATGTATATGTATATAAATGAAGTCTCATTTGTTCATAACTATTATTTAATATGTACACAGTACTCATTTTATTTTTCTCACAGTGATCTTCACTGAAATGCTTGTGTGTTTTTTATTTTGACCATGTGTACCAAGGTTGACCTCTGAGACCACTGCTGTTCATACTGGTGATGGACTCATTAGTAAACAGGTCAGAGGGGCAGATCAACAGGGTTGCTGTATGCAGACCATGTGGCATTACATGCAAACTCTGAGCAAGAACATCAGCAAAGCATAGGGGAATGGAATCCAAAACTGAAGGCACATGGGATGAAACTAAGCACAGATAAGACAGTGGAAGTGGCAGCAAATTGGGGAAATCAGAAGAAGCTGAGAAATGAGATAGAAGTGAAGATAGTGGAACAGGTAAATAGCTTCAAGTATCTGGGAGAGATGGTTGAGGAGAAGGGAAGTCTGAATAAAGAGTTCAAAGCTAGAATCAGAGGGGCTGCAGCCAAATGGCATAGAATCTCAGGTGTAGTGTATGACAGAAGAAAGCCAACGAAGCTGAAATGTAAGGTGTACAAGACAGTGGTGTGACCAGTACTACTGTATGGTGCTGACACCTGGGCAGTAAAAGCAGAGCAGATGAGGAAGCTAGAGGTGATGGAAATAAAATGCCTGAGAAGGGTGGTAGGATGCACACTGTGGGACAGACAAAGAAATGAGGACATAAGAGCAGAAGCCAAAGTAGTTCCAGTTGCAGATAAGATCAAACAGAACAGATTATGATGTTTCAGACATATGTGCAGAAAAAAGCAGAAGACAATCTGGTGGGGAAGATTTGGGACAGACAGGAAGAAGGTAAGAGGAAGCAAGGATGTCCAGCAAAGAGGTGGATGGATTGTGTGAGAGAAGATCTGCGACAGTTAGGCATAAGTGTCGAAGAAGGCAGGCGTGTGGCATTGAATCAAGAGATATGGAGACAGTAAATACGATACCCTGACCCCATGAAGAAAATGAGAAAAAGGGGGCTGATGATGATGATGATGATGATGATGATCATCATCATCATCATCATCATCATCATCATCATCATCATCATCATCATCATCATCATCATCATCATCATCATCATCATGTATGAGCAGGGACCACACTTGTCTGCTGTCTGTCAGACGTCTAAGGAAAATATTTATGAGATTGTATCTGTTGTTTGAGCATCTCACATTATAGTTATCATGGTTCTCTTTCAGCATGTGGAGAGCATCATACAATTCATATCATCTTCCACAGGAGGCAGTAGAGGGTTGTGGACAGCCATGGTTTGTTCCCATCATAGGGGCTTACATGTCTGTTAAATTATTCAGTCCAATGTCAGGATAGAGTTATTTACTATCTTCCCATTTTATCTCCTCACAAAGGATCCAGATGACAGATTTGCTCCACAGACCCTTCCACTATACCCTTCTTTTCCTAAGGTTATGGTTGAGGTGCATAAAAGTGATAACTGTAGTAGTGCCACACCATATGGGGGTTTGGGCCCCTCACCAGCATTCCTGAGGTGTTGTAGCTGCAGCTGGAGGTGGTAGACAGGATTGTGTTAGAGAGAGCAGTGGGCAGTTCTTTGGCTTACATGCAGAGCCTCTTGGAGTGAAATGCAGATAAACTTGACCAGCTAGCCCCTACCATGAAGCCACCAGGAGAGTGCATGGCCCACATCACTGGCCACCTTGAGGCATAATGTGGGCATTAAGTTCTGTAATGTCCCCTTGGATCACAGGTCTGGGATGAGAAGCAACACATCAGCTGTCATACACCATCATATCCTTAGATGTGCTTTCTTCCTCTTGTGTCATATCACATATCCTGTGCATTGTCCAACTACTGGATACACTTTTTGAGGTTCTGTGCGTTTTAATTTACCAGTTATTTCTCATTGTCCAACTCTCTCCATTACCATTTGTTTACTCTCTGTTTGCCTCTATCCATCCCATGTTTCCCCATCTTAATGTGTAAACTTCCATACATGTTTGTCTGTGATGCTCTTTGTTTGTCTGTCTCTGCAGATAGTCCTTTCCCACCCACTTTTCCCTTTCACCATTACACCCTTCCCCCTCTTCCTTTCTCTACAAAAATAGGGCCCTATCACCAAAAAAAAAAAAAAAATTCTCTCCTCCCTCACAATCCTGCACATACCTATGTGTTACTATTTTTTGTAACCCTCTGCTTCTTCTTCCCCATTTTTCCCTGTTTTTCTCTACACCCCTTTCCTTCCCTTTTATGAATATAATAGGTCTCTACATATTTGGACACCACAGCAGTGCAGCTGGAAATGATCTATGCTGTTTTGTGTCCTACTTGGTGCCGTCCTTCTGAGGGATGCGCAGCCTAGCTGATGCACAGACCACTTTGCATTAGGATGCATTGGTTTGAGTTCACAGTTTCTGTTTTTGTGAGGTCATGCTGTGTAACTTGTAACTGCTCTATGAATTGTTTCTTGTTTTTCTCTGTATGTATTTCAGTGTACAGCTTTCTTTGCTTGTACAGTTTCACTGCAATGGTCAGTCCACTTGTGTACTTGCTGCTTGGTTCATTTACATACCCCAAATTGCAGCTAGCTACCCATTACTACTACATATTTTAATTTGAATATTCATTGCCTCCATGTGTTGTACCATAATGCTGTTTAGCTGTGAAATACATCTGCAGAAGTGCTGGTGTGTCTCTATGAATCCAAGCCTATGCCTTGCTGAGGTCGGTAAAGTGTTATAAAGCATACACATCTGATAAAGTGAAATGCTTATCCAAAGAATTATTCATTGGAGAAAACTTTATATGAGCATCAAGCACGAGTAATACTGCAGCACACATAAATACATTGGCATGTACATCCAGTTTAACTTGTAAAATGTTGCTTTTATTCATGTAAAAGAAGAAAATTAAGGACAGTTCAAATATCACAAGAAGTGTTTTCTCTGTGTTCTCAACTGCTTGAAATGGGTTAATCAGGTAATTACTGAAATAAAGCTGATTTATGCTCCACTGCTCTGTTATATCTCACCATCCCCTACAGTTATTCCCCTAAGAACTGAGTTCCTTAAAACTGAGATGGACTGTGTTATTTGTACTGAGTTTCAACAGTGAATAGAATGGAAAACACACATTAGTTTTTGGATTACATTTACTGACAGCAGTTTCTAAAACTTATCAAAAGCAAAAAATCTGTCTGAATATAAGTGTGGAGTAAGAATGTCAAAGTTGCATTTTGTGTGTACTTCACATGCTCACACACACACAGGCACACAGACACACACACACACACACACACACACACACACACACACACACACACACACACACACACACACACACACACACACACACACAGCACAGCACAGTGGCGCAGCAGATAGCATAGTCACTTCACAGCAAGAGGTTCTCCAGTTCAATTCTTGTCTGGGGTACCCTCTTAATGGAGTCTGCATGTTCTCTGTGTGTTCACGTGGGTTTCGTCTGAGTGCATTGGTTTCCTCCCACATTCCAAAGACATGCAGTTGGTGTATTAGACACTCTAAATTGGCCATAGGTGTGAGTATGCATTATGGAAGAACAGCTGTGGAAGGTCTAGTCACCCAGCGGTGTGAACCTTGGCTCTAGTTGATTGTCACTGTTGAAGTGACACCCCAACCCCATGTACAAAAATGGATGGACTTCTGTGTGTACAACACTCCAGTACTTCAGATGTTTAATTTCTAGGATTTTGTTCTTTACAAATGGGTTTCCATTGCTGTATCAAATCTGTACTTTAGCAAACTTTTGCGTGAATATAAGATCATAGGAAATACAAAGCAATCGAGTCTTGCAATCATTAACTCCCATTCTCAGACTGAACCTCCTTTCTTTAAGAAGGCCCAGCTAGTAAAGCTGGGGTGAATATTCATCCATTGTCTAGCTGCTGTTTGAAGAATGATAATGTATCACTTAATTTACAGTGGGAGTCTATTCCACAGATGGGGGAGCTGCTGTGCAATGAACATCTCCCTCAACTTTGTTGTATTTATTTGCTGGTGGAGATTTTGATCCCTTGGTCTGGTATTTATGGAACTATTCATTTTAGGAGATACAAAATATCCTGGACCACTGGGTCCCTAATGCCTTGGAAGAAAAGGCATTGATCTTCTTCCTGGAGTCTATAAGACACTAAGTTAAGTGACAGTGCTTCTAGTGTTGTCTGGTAGTTTAGGGTTTTTAAGTCAGTGATCTTCTTAATTAGGAATCTATGGGGTCTTTGTAGTTGTTTTATGTCTAGTGAGGTACATCAGAGGGGGCATTGTATTCAATAGTTGGCTTAATCAGTCTTGATTATAACAGGACAACGACCTCTTTGGATATGAAAGATATCATCTTGGTGATCAGTTGCACTAACTAGAATGAGTCCCTGTATACTGTTAACTATGTGATGGTTAAAAGAGAGGGCTTTATTAGCCTAAGTACCAAGGTCTCTAAAACATTCTCATTTTGGAGTGTGGTATTCTCTTTATGGTATACTGGAGGGAGGGATGGTTTACCAAATGCTACTATATTACAGTTTTTAGCATTTCATTTAAGCCTGTTTTAGCACACAATTTACTTATAAGTCCTTGTTGCAGGGCTTGGGTGTTAGAGTGTGACTTGATAAAGACTCCCAATTTGCACTCATTTGCAGACTTTGTTAGCCAGTGGTCATTTTGTGGTCTGGAGGTCAAAAAAATAAATGTCAAACAGATAGGGTTCCAGCACATAGCTCCATGGAACACCATTGGTTACCTTTATACTCTTTGCTGAGGCATCTGCTACATGTAAAATATGGATACTGTTCTATAGCCATTTGTTATCCATCTTAACACATAGAAATCTATTTAGAATGCATTTAACTTATCAGCTATGCAAGCATGGGGTGTGGTACAAAGGCTTTGATCAAGTTGTGTTATGCCGTGTGTATAAAACAGCCATTATCAACAATCAGATTTATTAGACATTATCTACCATTAACAAAAGCAAATCACTGAGGATCTAACATGAGATTTCTACTGTCATAGTTAATCAGGTCAGTTATAATATGCGGATCTATATCATATGTTCGAAGTTTTATAACTTCGAACATTAAAATATCAAATTTAAATGTTCAAAGTTATAAAACTTCAAACATATATAAAAAGAAAAACCCCAAAACTAACGGCTGTAGGCATGGGGGTAAGCCCCCTGCACCCACCACGTGGGGGGCTATGCCCCCCACAACCACCGCTCGTAAATATACCAATTCCGAGACCACACTACAGTGCAGTAAGGGAAATCTTCCCTTTACCACACTATAGTGCGGTCTTGGAGTTGGTATATTTAAAGAGCGGGAAGTGTGGGGGGTGTAGGGGGCTTGCTCCCCTGCCTACACTAGTCAGGTAAGTTCCGTTTGTTTGTTTTTTTTTTTTATTTATTATATGTTCGATGTTTGAAACTTCGAACATTTAAATTCGATTATTTAACGTTCGAAGTTTTCAAACTTCGAACATATAATACAGACCCATAATATGCACCATGGCTTTGCATATGAGACTTGTTAGGCTGAAGGCCTGTAATTCCCAGAGTCAGTAGATGGGCCACTGTTCAGGGATGAAGGCAATGGCTAAATTCATATTAAATAGTTGAAGGAGTGGTTCTGCTAGGTTTTCTTGGTACTGTTTATTAAACAGACATGTATATTATCTGGTCTTAAGGAGAAAGTATTTTTTAGCCTTTGAAAGCATCTTTAATACATGATCTTTGACGATGATGGTGGGGTTTGAGGGCATCTATGATAAGTGTGCTGAGACTAGTCCTTTCTGACATGAAGTTGCCAGTGTATTTGAATATGCAGGAAATGTCTACTGCATCAAGTAGGTGGTGACATTATTATCAATTAAATCTTAGGTTTGTTTTCTTTTTTTTTTTTCAAGCATCGTTGTGACACTTCAATATCATTTAAATGCAGATTGCTGGCAAAAGCAATCGACAATATGAATATACATATATATATATATATATATATATATATATATATATATATATATACACACACACACACACACACACACACACACACACACACACACACACACACACAGAAATCATATCTAAGTATGGTAAACATTTTTATGTTAACTCTAAGTTCATATTATATAACTACATCTGGAAGCCTTTAGTGGAAGTGAGTCACTGTGTGTGTGTGTGTGTGTGTGTGTGTGTGTGTGTGTGTGTGTGTGTGTGTGTGTGTGTGTGTGTGTGTGTGTGGTTTTATATAAATGAGTGATAATAAATGTCTTTCCATGCATATAACAAAGAAAAAATATATAACAATTTACTTACACAAACTGATATGTTTTGTTTTTCTTTTCTTTTTTTTAGTACAAAGCTCAACTAATTAAATCCTTTCTGGAAAATGCATGGCCTTATTTCTCAGATGACAAGATACCACAACTCCAACTAGTTATCGACAGTACTTTTGGTATAGACAAGATTGCTGATGCACACAGGCGCATGGAGGGCAATGAAAATATTGGCAAAATTGTTGTTGAAGTTGCTTCTTCACAATAGAAACAGTATCTGAGATTATGCTAAATCCAGTGTCAACAAACTGTTATTGATATCTTTAAATGTATCTGTTTAGTAATGTAACAACAGGTCTACCTCTTCTATCAGTTACAGTTTACAGTTTTGCTGCAATATTAATATCATCTATTCCAGACATTAAGATAGAATATTTGTTAACATTCAGATAACATGTGGTTATTGGTGTGCAACATGGAGACAGTACAATGTAAGATTCACAAGCTAAGCACTGCTAAGGTTCAATCTAGTTGTGCTACTTGAGTGAATAACTGTTTGCTAGGTCAGATACACAAGATACATGTATGTGTGATACTCTTAGAAGCCTTAATATTTTTAAATAAATTGCTGAAGTATGAAGTGTTTAATCACCATTGTGTGTGTATCATATTCATCACAATGATTGTCACAAGCATCTGTAAGTGAAGTAAGATTTGTGTAGTTAAGAGCAAATTAAGGCTAGTGGCATCTTTTGAAACATAGAAGAATTATTCTAAGAGGGCTGCACATCAGAGGACTTGTAGTATGGTGTGCTCCTTAATCTCTACAAATGCACTGCTCTTCACATTGCACAGGTTATATCTGTAATATTAATGGCCAGTTATTTAGGTCCACAGAGGAGAAGATGGCTTTTGCAGTCATTATAGGGTCCACAGAGGAGAATATAGCTTTGGCAGTCATTATAGGGTCCACAGAGGAGAAGATGGCTTTGGCAGTCATTATAGGCATGAAGTGGTACAAAACTTCAGAAATTAAAACTAAACTCAACCTAGCAGAAGAAGTACTAACAAGGATAATCCCACTTAGCTAAGGTTTCCAATGAATTTAGCTGAAGACAGTGGCTGCCAGTGATTGTAGTCTTTAGTAATGTGGAAAGCCATAGCTTCATGGGGGTCTCTTTTAGAAAGCTTAATGTGATTGTCCCACTCCTTAGACCTGTCAGTGAGAGATCCCACCTGGAACAGTTTGTGCATTTCTGGAGCTCATCTTTGAAAAACTTATGTTAAGATTTATTTTTAATTTTCTTAATTCTGGAGGCCCACTAGTTGTAGGTCCTTGAGGCAAGGTTGTCCAGATGACAGCTAACAAAATGCTCCATATTTGATAGGTCAGCCCTAGGCAACTGGCTATGCTATGTCTTCCCTTTTACTTTAAACAACTCTAGTCTTAGGGAAACATTTCTTAGAACAGTTTGGACATACTTCAGTGCCCTGGTGTGAATATCTCTAAAATGGGCTAATGAAGTAGTCCTTTCATAGTTTGTTGTTACCTTCCACATTTGAAGAAAAAATAAGCCAAAATGCAAACAGGAAAATATTGCTTTTCACAATATGTCTCAAAATTAAATTCAGCGCAGACATATATGTCTAAGCAAGCACAATAGACTTTTCAGAAGATACTAGAATACATGGACAACTAAATGAGATTAGACTTGTTTCCACTAGTTAACAAAGTGGACTTATGATCTCTTCTCTTTCTCTCTCCAGTATTTTCATTAAACCCACTGACTTATACCACTAGTTGTGTATGTGTCTTTAACAAAGCCCCACAGTACCAACATACTTTGAAATTAAGTTAATATTTTTGGTCCTAAACTAACCCCTTGTTTTATGCTTGCTGTATCTAAACCAGCTCATCCCCGACTTAAAAAAGTTGTTTGCAAATCCTGGGGCTCATTTTTTAATAAGCAGTCCTTCTCATAGGTTCATAGGATGATACTAGGCTATTGGCCTGGAGGCCCTTATAAGCCTAGCCAAGAACTTCACCCATGTTCCCACAAAGTCAGCACCTGTTTTCCCTGTCCAACAGGGACACAGCTGGGATCTCAAGGGTATATTTTCTGTTTCCCATCCAGTCGTCCAGGTTCCTCTTAAAGAACACTTTGGAGGTACTCTGCTTGACATGGAGAGGAAGTCTATTCCACAGATGCGGGAGTCGATGGGACACAAATCTTTCCCACCAACAAGTTCTATTAATGTCACAGACCAGGTTGAGACCTTGCGTGTGCATTGCATGAGTGGAGTTGAGTCTTGTAACATATGGGTTGATGCCTAGCTGGGAGAGTTTCTCTATTATGCCCAAGTGGGGAATATTGTCAAAGGCTTTGGCTAGGTCGGGGTAGGGGGTGTGCACTGTCTTGCCCTCATCCATGGCTTTGGTGACTGTTTTGAAGAAGGCGACCAAGTTTAACAGGCATAATCTCCCTTTGACAAAACCAGACTGTGTGGGATCAAGCGTTTGGAGGTTGCCAATGTTCTTGTTTATAAGGTCTATGATAATGCGTTCCATGGCCTTGCTGATCAGGCTAGTTAGGCTGATTGGCCTGTAATTACCTGGGTTGATGGATGCTCCACCTTTGTGCAGCGGGATGACAGTGGCTGTCCTCCATTCTTCTGGGATGAAACCAGTGCACAAGCTTTGGTTGAATAGGGTGCCTAGTGGTGCTGACAGCTTCTGCCTGAGTTCATGTAGGACACAGCCACGGATGTTGTTGGGTCCCATGGAGGTTGTATTTTTTGCCTTTGAGAGGGCATTACTAACCTGCTCCCTGGTGATGAGGGTAAGGGGCAGGTGCTGGGTATGTCCTGGTTTACAGATGGGGGACAGGGAGGTGAAGTTTGCATTGAACTTATCTGCAAGCAGGCTGGCTATATCTATCGCATTTGTGTATGTGGTATTCTTGACCACCAATTCAGAGCAGATTTGAGAGTTACCTTTGAGATTGCAAATATATGTGAAGAAGGCCTTGTGATTGTCCTTGGTAGATGTGGCCAACTTGGACTCGAAGCTAGCCTTAGAGGATTTCACCAGTGACCTTATTTGCTTGTTCAGACAAAGGAGAGATTGCTTCCAACTTGACACCTGCTCCTTCTTGGTCCTGGACAGCAATTTTCTACTTTTATTATAGAGTCTGTTTATTGCTGCTGTCCACCAGACAGGTTTACTCTTCTTTGAAGAAGATGATTTGGTTCTGTCAGGTATTGCTGAGTCCATGCAGCTATATAGGTGCTCATATAGTTTTTTGGTGTAGGCTTGGACATTAGTGCTTGATTCAACTGAAGGGATGGTAGCTGTGGAGCTGCTTAAACCTGCTATCAGGAGGTTGTAGTCTGCTTTGGAAATTTTTTTTGTTTGACCCAGGCAAGGGGTGGGGGGTCAGGGGAGATGGTGACTTTGAAAGTGGTTTCTTTATGGTTGGATCTTACCAAGGAGGATGACACTGTAGAGGTGCTACAGTGGCTACTCATGTTGGTTAGGACCAGGTCCAGGATATTTTCACCTCTTGTGGGGGTGCTGACCAGCTGATCCAATGCATTGGCATTGACAAAGTCAAGGAATCTCTGGGCATTCATGTTCAAGCTAGAATAGGTCTTCCACTCTATGGTTGGGTAGTTAAAGTCACCCAGGATTAGAGTAGAGGGTTGAATCTTGATGGATTCAAGTAAGTCCAGATAGGTGGATTGGACCTCCTGAGTCATGGTTGGGGGTTTGTAGCTAGCTATGATTTGAATAGGTGTTTTGTCAATAGTTAACTGCACCTGAAGTGTCTCCTGTGCATCATACTGTTTGACCAGCCTGGAGGTAGGTATGTATGTCTTTAATAAATATTGAAACTCCACCTCCTTTAGCTTTGTAGCCGTCTATTTGGGGGGTCTGAAAGTATGGTAGGACAAGTAACCTGGTCAGGCTGGGGTGCTCTCCACAGCTTTGAGCCAGGTTTCAGTGACTGCACAAATGTCAGCATCTTCCAGGGTGAGGAAGGCTTGCAATGAGTGCAGTTTCGTGTTAAGATTTCTAGTGTTTAGCAGCATGACCTTAAAATGTCATTTAGAAGAATTGTTCACATTGGATGGGCCAAGGCATTATTAAATGGATATAACAAGGTGGGATACTTGATACATTGCAGGCCATCTGTCTTCTACTGAACAAATCAAAATAACATTCAATATGTGAGATGCTATTTTGTTTCTTTCTGCTTTGGAGTATCTTTCATTCAAACAGTGTGCATTAGAGACTCAGAATATGCAATTCCTTAAAGTTCATATCAAGCAGTTGTTGAAATTTGTTTGTATGACAATCAAAAAATGTCAATTTCTAATCTATTTTTGAATAAATTGTTAATTGCCATAACTGGAAATCATTGCACTGGAAGCTTAATGCCACTACAGAATGCAGTGAAATTCTTAATCAGTACTGTGATAATACAGACAGACAGACCATTTTTGTTAACCAAAATTAATTAAGAAGATCACAATACTGAATGATTTTTCAGGAGCACCTCCTGCATTAGCTGATGACATTAACATTGTTGATACTACACATATTAGTTTCCTGCTTCAAATTTTAGTCCAGCAGTTTTTATTTGGGTCTGTTTCTACATTTTGTTACATTTGATGTTTTGCCAGCTAGTACTGGTATGGAAACAGCAGTCCCCTATATGAACTCCAGTTCACTTCTGACGGTCAGAAATGTTAGTATATTACAACAGTGGGAAGCACCATGAATACAGAAAGAACATTTGCACGGTAAGCAGGAATATATTTATTACTTGATATGGTATATAAGAGAATAAGCATAGAAATATCCTCCTGATCCTGCTGCTGTGGAACGGACTCCCTATTCATATAAAACAAAGTTTATCCCTGCCTATATTCAAGTACAACTTAAATCTGTGGATGGGAAACAGAAAACTTATGCTAGGACAATGGGCAGAGGCAGCTACTAAATTCTTTATCCCATACATGGGGGTCCCCTCAAATTATCTACGGTATGATCCAAGTTTTTCTCATTAGGATGGGTAAAGCCAATCTGTAACCAAATGGATTAGGTTATTTTGAGCACAAAAAGGGGAAACTGGAAAGGCTTAAAATGGCCATCAAGGGCAGCTAGCCTAGTACTTACCTTTGAAGCTATGAACTTATAATAACAACATATCTACACCGAGAATCGTGCTTAGAGATTCATCACTATAGTAAGTGCCGCATGAGTTTGTATCTTTCTGCATATTGGTTCTCAGGAGATACTGATATTAAGGTAAAATGCCAATTCACCTCAGCAAAATAGGACAAAGGGAGATAGAATTTGCCCAGCAGTCAGAGTTAAGCCGGGATACTCTGAAGGACCACTTTGATATATTAAGCAGTATTACCTGGAAAATCTTGACTACTTTATTTAATTTTGTGAAGACATGTGGCAATGATCAAACTGCTGTAGCATACTCACCCTTGACAGATGTGTTCTTCAGAAATGCATCACATTGTGTAACAAACAGACAACCCAAATTAACATGTAAAATAATAATGATGTGAGGATGGATTTCCTTAACGTCTGATGTCTAAATAAGATGTGCAGTCTTGAAGTTTTCATGACTCTGGAGGTTATGGGGATATTCTCTGTCAATGAAATCTACTTTAAGGAATCACTTGGCATTTCCTAAATTCCAAGGTGTAACCTATATGACTAGCAGGGGTGTATCCACCTATGTTATTGACTGTGTAGCACATGGCCCGTTACCACAAATGATAAAGTAGTGGTACTTGGAACACCTGGAACCATCATTAGCACTCAGTACCATCTAATTGATTGTCACCCAGCATCTCTATGACTCAAAAAGAGCATGAAGAATGCCTCGGTTACTTAGAAAAACTAGTTGTTATAAATAATGTAATTAATACAGGTGACTTCAGTTACCCTGCATTTTGCTATACACTTTCAATATAAATTCACTCAACACCTCCTTCATTTCATTAATTCTTATTACCTGAAACAATAGCCAAAAAGTCCAAATTGGGTAAAAAGTGTTTGGGATAGGCAGACTGCACAGAACTGAGTGATAAAGCCCTGACTGTGACCCAGATGTTCCAGGATCAGTTAGTGGCTCTGACACCAGGCATCTGTCTCAGTGAGGCCCTTCTGTAGGATGTCCACATCATTTGGGGACTCGACTATGACTCCTAGTTTGCAGTCATCTGTGAACTTTGTTAGCCAGAGGCCTTCTGTGTTAGCCTGTACTTCAGAGAAGTAGACACCAAACAGGAGAGGTCCCAGGACTGAACCCTGTGGTACTCCACTTGTCCCTGGTTTGAAGTCAGATTTGGAGTCTGCAACTTTTACAGTGTGGGTTCTGTCAGTGAGCCAGTTGACAACACATCTTGTGACATAGGGATTTATACCTAGTTTAGTGAGTTTAGCTATAATGCCTTGGAGAGGTCAAGATAGGCTGTGTGAACCACCTTACCCTCATCTACGGCTTTGGTGACAGCCTCAAAGAAGTCGATCAGGTTCAGGAGGCATGATCTGCTTTTCACAAACCCAAACTGAGTTTGGAGGTTACCAATGTTTTTGTTTATGAGTTCCAATCCACAAGGGGGGATCCACCTTGGATCCCGGAAACTACCGTCCCATCAGTCTGACAAGCCTTATCTGCAAGGCCATGGAGCGTATTATCATGGAACTTATAAACAAAGACATTGGCAACCTTCAAACACTGGACCCCACCCAGTTTGGGTTTGTGAAGGGCCGATCTTGTCTCCTGAACCTGATTGACTTCTTTGAATCACTCTCCAGAGCCATGGACAAGGGTAAGGTGGTCCACACAGCCTATCTAGACCTTGCCAAGGCCTTTGACACCATCCCCCACTCTGGAATCATAGATAAACTTACTAAGTTGGGTATTAATCCCTATGTCACCCAATGGGTTGCTAAATGGCTTACTGATAGAACCCACACTGTAAAAGTAGCCGACTCAAATCCAGCTCCAGACAAGTGACAAGTGGAGTACCTCAGGGTTCAGTCCTGGGGCCGCTCTTGTTTGGCATCTACTTCTCTGAAGTGCAGGTCAACACTAAGGGACTCTGGCTAACAAAGTTTGCAGATGACTGCAAACTGGGAGCCATTATTGAATCCCCAAATGATGTGGATACTCTACAAAAGGGCCTTACAGAAACAGATGCTTGGTGCCAGAGCCATGGGCTCAAGCTCAGTGCCAAGAAATGTATTGTTATCCCTTTGGGAAAAACATGTATCCATGAATTACCATATAGGTGGCAGTACACTAAACACAGAAAGTGTGATAAGAGACTTAAGGACACAGGTGGACAGTGGTCTAACCTTCGATAACCACATCGCCACAACAGTCAGGAAATCCTTCTATGTGGCACACCTCATCACGAAGGGCTTTTCATCCAGAAAAAGGAGGTCATTGTCCCACTGTACTCATCCCTCATTAGACCCATTATAGAATACAACGCCCCATTTGGTATGTACCTCTCAAGACATCTGCAACAACTGGAAAGGCCTCAGAAATACCTCACTAAAAGAATCACAGGCCTAAAGCAGATGCCCTACGCTGACCGCCTTAAAAAACTCCAGCTATACTCTGTCGCATATCGTCTACTCAGAGGTGATCTCTGCTTAACATACAAGGCCATGTCAAACCCAGAGCTGTTGGACATGCTACACTTAAAGAAATCCCAATCCCTCAGAGCTACACGCTCCAGGGATCTAAACCTTGTCATCACAATAAACAAAACATGCTGGAGGAATAGGTTCCTGACCCAGAGACTCCCCAGACTCTGGAATAGATTGCCCATACATGTCAAGCAGAGTGCCTCTTTGGACCTCTTCAAGAGGAACCTTGATGTTTGGATGGGAGAAAGGAAATTCACCCCAGGGATCACGTCAGTCGCCCTGCTAGACAGGGGTCCAGGAAAGTGAATAATGTAGGAAGAAATAGCCAGGGAATTGTTATGGCTAGGCTTGTATAGGCCCTAGGGCTGATAGCCTAGTACCAACCTATGAACCTATGAACCTATACGTTCTATGGCCTTACAGACCAGGCTAATAGGGTGATAGTTCTCGGGATCAGTGGTGGCTCCCCCTTTGTGGAGTGGGATAACTGTTGCTGTGTGCCATTCAGTGGGCACAAAGCCTGATGTGAGGCTATGATTGAACATGGTGCTTAGTTGGAGAGCCAGTTCGTTCTGAAGTTCGTGTAAAATGCAGCCTGGGATGTTGTCTGGTCCCATGGATGCTGTGTTTTTGGCTTAAGAGAATGCAACGTTTACCAGCGTAGGTGTGATTACAGGGACTCTGCATTCTTCCTGTATAGCTATGGGCCCTTTACAGGGTGAGAGGGGGGTAAAGTTAGCACTGAACCTATTTGCCAGGATGTTGGCAATATCAATTGGTTCTGTAATTTTCGTGCCATTGTGCTGTAACTCAGAGCAGATCTGGGTGTTACCAATTAGATTCCTGACATAGCTATAGAATGCTTTGTGGTTGTCCTTAGAATCAACGGCAATTTTATTTTTGTAGCTAGCTTTGGAGGATCTTATAAGGGATCTCAGCTTCTTACTGAGGCTGACCAGGGAGCTCCTCCACTCATGCAATTTTACTCTCTTTTGCAACAGTTTCTTCCTTCTGTTGTAGAGTTTGTTTATGGCAGGGGACCACCAGATTGGCTTCCTTTTTTTGGAGGACAGTGTCTTGGTTCTTTTTGGGATAGCAGCTGTGTAAGTGCTTAAAGAGTGCATTTGTGTAGGATTCAGCAGTCGTAACTGTATTGTCCATCTGCATGGGTGTCATGAAGTTTGCCACTTCTGTCTTAAGAAGCATGAAGTTGGCTTTGGAGAAATTTTTTACCATGGTTTCCTTAATGGAGGGTGGGGGAGGGATGTGGATATCTATGGTGATTAGCTTATGGTCAGATTTGACCAACAAGGAGTTGACTTCAGGTGTGGAACACCGGTCACTTATGCTGGTAATGACTAGGTCTATGATATTGTTGGCCCTGGTGGGGGTGTGGATACGTTGATCCAGGGTATTGGAATTTATGAATTCCAGAAAGCGTTGAGTGAAGTAGTTGGTACTTCAGTAGTTTTCCCAGTTAATGGTGGGGTAGTTGAAATCACCCATAATTAGGGTGTTTGGTTGAACCCTAATATTTTCCAGTATATCAAGAAAAGGGGAGTGGGAATCCTGGGGGATGGCAGGGGATCTGTAGCAAGCTACAATTTGGATTGTAGTTTTGCCCAGAGTTACTTGCACTTGGATAACCTTGGATGCATTATACTGAGCAACTAGCCTGGAGGTGTGGATATCCTTAATGAATATGGGCACACCTCTGGCTTTGGTGTTCTGGTCCAGGTTAGATGGCCGAAAAGTGTAGTATGAGCTATAGCCTGGTAATGCAGGGGTGCTCTCTGGAGCCTTGAATCAGGTCTCAGTCACTGCACAGATATCAATGTTCTCCATTTTAATTTGTGCCTCGAGGGAGTGCATTTTGAGATTTAGACGTCTGGCATTGAGTAGCATTACCCTCAGTTTTTGCTTGCCTCTTCCTGTTACAGTGGTGAATTTGTCATTTGAATCTTGCCTAAAAAAGGCACTATAGGGGTGGCAAGAGCCTTAGCCCCTATGGAATAATAAATGCCCAAAATAAGGAGGAACAGGTAGAGTGAGAGACATCTAAAGAAGAAATATGGACATGGGAAAGAAAAAGAGATTTAATATGGTGCAATGTTTAAGCAAGGAAGGAAGTAAAACTAATCAATACAATAAAAGCAGCACCAAAAGTATTTGAAGAGAAATACAGGCAAAGGCATCCGGATATGGAAAATTTTACAATACAAAAAAAGTAAGAAAACAAAGGGGAAAAGTAGAAAAGAGGATTAGTAATGGAGAAAATTAAAGAAATAGAAATTGAAGCTATGGATCACATGCGAAGCAAAGGATTTAGTGTAGAAAGTCCAACTCTGATACCATCACAGCATGATAGAACAGGGAGCCCCCAAATTAAGGAAAAACAGATGGAATGGGAAGCATCTGATCAGTTGCCATATGACGATACTCTGGAGCCTTTGGTAGGAAACCAGTACATAAGTTCAGTTGGAGTTGCACAGCAAAGCAAGTAACAGGAAATTGTGGCAACTCTGATGCAGTCAGTGTTGTGGAGTGATATGCCAGTGAATTACCATATGAAAGAGTAACAGATGATGCAGGATGCAGCTGAAGAGAATATGTCACAGGAAGATGTTCTGGAACTTTCTGTAGAATGCCTGCAAGAAACAGAGAACAAAGAATGTGCCTTCAGTTTAGAAGAAAATGATCTAAAGGAAGAGTTGCTTGATTTAATAGAGATGGATGCGCATCTTACGATTGATAAGATAGATTACAGAAAGTCAATAAGACCTAAAATGTTAGACGTTTGATAAAACAAATGAACACAGTAATTAAGACTATTGACAGAAATTAATGTGACATAACAGAAGGATATATTACTGTGCAGTTAAATTAGTAACAGATAAAATCTTACCACAAAAATACAGGGTAAGAAGGGAAATGAAGAGAAGAAATCAAATGCCATTAGGGAAGTATTGAATAGTGAAAAATATAAAGCAGTTAAGACAAGAAGTGTCACTGTCAGAAGACTATAGAAGAGGGAACAGGTCAACAAAAATAGGTAGAAAGATAGATGTGATAAAAGCAATGTGCAGTATTAGAACAGACCAGGATCTATCATACACTATTGCAAATAATCAACTAAAGATATCAGCACAGGAAGAACATCTTAGAAGACATGCAAATAAATATAAGGGAAAAGTACAAAATAAGCAATTCATTGATGACGCAAAACGTTTTATAGAGAATTGGGAAACAAAGCAAAAGGAAAAGAAATGCCATTAAAGAAAGAAGAAATGGAAACATTTTGGAGAAATGTCTATAAAGATCCTGTGGAACATAGTAAAGAGGCTGAATGGATAGAAGAAGTAAAAGTAACAGTAAAAATGTTCATAATTTGAAATTGGATGAAGTAACCACCAGAAAAATGTAACCAAAATTAAGAAAAGCTCCTAACTGGAAAACCCCAGGCCCAGATGCAGTACTTAATTTTTTGCCAAAAGTATTAACATCTTTACACAAAGATTTAGCCCTGAATAAGAACTATTTATATGCACACCCCAAACAGACACCAACTTGGTTAACAACAGGAAAAATGATACTCCTCCTTAAGAGTGAACCTGCAAGTTATCCTAAAAACTATAGACCAATAACTTGCCTTCCGATGATGCATAAACTATACACTGGAATTGCTGCCAACAGAGTTTGTAGTCATTTAGAAGAAAACTAAATCATGGCAATAGAACAAAAGGGTAACAAAAGAAAGTCAAATGGAACAAAGGATCATTTGTTGTTAAAGTCATAATGGAGAATTATAAAAAGGAAGAATCTAAGTATATCATGAATAGATCACAAAAAGGCATATGACAGCATCCCACATTCATGGATACATCAGATAAGGAGCTGAAAGCACAACTGGAAGTGGTCAAAACTTTCTCAGATGATATAAGAATATCATTTGGTCTTGATAAATGTGCAAAAGCAAAATTTAAAGCAGGAAAGCTGCAGCACAATGAAAATATCAGTCTGGGATAAGAATTTGATATAAAAGAACTTGAGCAGGAAGAAGAGTATAAATATTTGGGAATTGAAGAATGATCAACAATAAAACATGAACAAATACGAGGAAAATTCAGTAAGGAAAATTTTAGAAGACTAAAATTAATACTGAAGTCAGTCCTGACATCTAGGAGCAAAGTCCAGGCTGTAAACCAATTTGCTCTTCCTGTTCTACTTACAGTTTTGGGGTGTTTGACTGGTGGCCCTAAAAGGTATAGGATCTGTTGGACTGGAAAATAGGAAAAATGTTTCTTGCTTATTAAACAATACATAAAAATGAGTTTGGTGGAGCTGCTCTGAGTTTGGTGACTTAACCAGAGACCTGGAGTGAATCTGAACTAAATCCAAGGCATCCACTGTGATCAACAAAAACAGTATATTCTAAGCTTACATTGCACTTTTTTGAACTGTATTCTGCATAATATCTATTTAATTTGTTGATGTTGTTGTTGCTTTGACTGTTTTTCTGCACTTTAAAATCCTAATACTTCTGTATTCCATAGCATAGCTTAGATTCAGATCCTCTGAATGTAGGCTGTTCATAAGTTCATAGGTTGGTACTAGGCTATCAGCCATAGGGCCTATACAAGCCTAGCCATAACAATTCCCTGGCTATTTCTTAACACACTATTTACTTCCCTGGACCCCTGTCTAGCAGGGCGACTGATGTGATCCCCGGGGTAAATTTCCTTTCTCCCATCCAATCATCAAGGTTCCTTTTGAAGAGGGCCAAAGAGGCACTCTGCTTGACATGTATGGGCAATCTATTCCAGAGTCTGGGGAGTCTCTGGGTCAGAAACCTATCCCTCCAGCATGTTTTGTTTATTGTGATGACAAGGTTTAGATCCCTGGAGCGTGTGGCTCTGAGGGATTGGGATTTCTTTAAGTGTAGCATGTCCAACAGCTCTGGGTTTGACATGGCCTTGTATGTTAAGCAGAGATCGCCTCTGAGTAGTCGATATGCGACAGAGTATAGCTGGAGTTTTTTAAGGCGGTCAGCGTAGGGCATCTGCTTTAGGCCTGTGATTCTTTTAGTGAGGTATTTCTGCGGCCTTTCCAGTTGTTGCAGGTGTCTTGAGAGGTACATACCAAACGGGGCATTGTATTCTATAATGGGTCTAATAAGGGATGAGTACAGTGGGACAATGACCTCCTTTTTTCTGGATGAAAAGCCTTTAGTGATGAGGTGTGCCACATAGAAGGATTTCTTGACTGTTGTGGCGATGTGGTTATCGAAGGTGAGACCACTATCCACCTGTGTTCTTAAGTCTCTTATCACACTTTCGGTGTTTAGTGTACTGCTACCTATATGGTAATTCATGGGTACATGTTTTTTCTCAAAGGGGATAACTATACATTTCTTGGCATTGAGCTTGAGCCCATGGCTCTAGCACCAAGCATTTGTTTCTGTAAGGCCCTTTTGTAGAATATCCACATCATTTGGGGATTCAATAATGGCTCCCAGTTTGCAGTCATCTGCAAACTTTGTTAGCCAGAGTCCCTTAGTGTTGGCCTGTACTTCAGAGAAATAGATGCCAAACAAGAGCGGTCCCAGGACTGAACCCTGAGGTACTCCACTTGTCACTTGTCTGGAACTGGATTTGGAGTTGGCCACTTTTACAGTGTGGTTTCTATCAGTAAGCCAGTTAGCAACCCACTTGGTGACATAGGGATTAATGCCCAGCTTAGTAAGTTTATCTATGATTCCAGAGTGGGGGATAGTGTCAAAGGCCTTGGCACAGTCTAGATAGGCTGTGTGGACCACCTTACCCTTGTCCATGGCTCTGGAGACTGATTCGAAGAAGTCACTCAGGTTCAGGAGACAAGATCGGCCCTTCACAAACCCAAACTGGGTGGGGTCCAGTGTTTGAAGGTTGCCAATGTCTTTGCTTATAATTTCCATGATAATACACTCCATGGCCTTGCAGATAAGGCTCGTCAGACTGATGGGACGGTAGTTTCTGGGATTCAAGGTGGATCTCCCCTTGTGGAGTGGGGTAACTGTAGCTCTGCACCACTCAGTGGGCACGAAACCTGAGGTGAGGCTATGATTAAACATGATACTTAGGTGAGATGCCAGTTCATATTGTAATTCATGTAGTACACAGCCCGGGATGTCATCTGGTCCCATGGTTGCTGTATTCTTAGCATTGGAGAGTGTGTTTTTTACCTGTGTGGCCATTATCACCGGAATTTGGCAATCTTCCGGTATTGAGATGGGCAATTTAGGGGGTGAGAGGGGGGTGAAGTTGGCACTGAATCGATCTGCCAGGATATTGGCAATATCCTTGGGATCAGTATATTTAATGCCATTTTATTTTAGCTCAGAGCAGATCTGAGCATTGCCATTTAGATTCTTAACATAGTTATAGAATGCCTTGTGGTTATCTTTGGACTCTTTGGCATAAACTGAGGACCAAAACCAGCCATTTACATTAAGAAGGCCCCCTCCTCCATACTTTTGTCAGAAGTGTGCAGCCCAGGACCCATCTGAGCTGGGGAGTGTTAGAATAAGGCTCAGTTTTGGGCTTTCCCATTGACTAGTTTGTGTTTAAACTGTTTAACTTCACTTGTATTTAAGCATAGCATTTGCACGTAGCTGTGCACCGTCCAACAGGGTTTAGCACTGCCATGTATAGATACAAATGCTTAGAAACAAAAATTTTCCCTTGATATCTGCTAGAGAACCCTCCTTAGCTCCACTGCCTCTCTGTGTGCAACACAGGTGCACACTGCTACCCAGTGAGCAACTCAGCTGCACATTCTGAGGCATCGACACAGTCTTTCACCCTTAGCCTTTCACAGAATAGCTGCTCTTGTTAGACTTACAAGCAAATCCTGGTCTATCTAGCCCATCTCCACTAGTCACTACAATATATACCTGCTATAATGGATGGACAGTTTCCCACCATTTCTCCGGCCAACCTGATTGACATGAGCATTCTGAGGCAATGTAGCAACTGCCTCATGTATACTAACTACTTGCCGCTAAAGCAAATAAATACGGTATGTAAGAGATGGAACTATACTATGAAATTAGAATCAGTCCTCTTGTGTAACAACAAATAAGACATACAACAGATTGTCATCATAACCAGCTTTAGGCACCAGCACACCCTGCAGTCACTGGGGGCCTCCTGTTCCTGGGGGACCCCCAACCACAGCAAATGATCTTATCTTGATATTTTGTAACATGTCTATCAAACTGAAAATAGCTAGTGCAGCAATCTTGTATACTTAATAAACCAGGTGAGTAATAACTCTTATTTATATATCCTTTAACATTCCAAGATATCTCTAATTATAGTAGCACCCACATCATAGCCAGCTTTAGATACCTTCAATACGTGTGGCTGCAAGCGGGGCCCTTAACCATCCTTGACTGTGTGGGGGCCCTACAAAAGCAGCTGATAGATTATGCTCTTTAACCTGAACAGGGCTGTAGTATGACCCAGTTAGGATAAAGCTGATAATGAACATAAAGCAAGGTAAGCAATAGAGAGAGATCAACAGGTCAGAATGGCTGATTTGAGTGCAAACCTTGTATTTTAAGAAGAGCTGATGCTTCCAATCTTCAGAGATGTTTTTTTCTTTCAGGGGGTTTTATAAATACTGGTAGAACACCAGATACTATAACTCTCAACTTCTTTGCAGAAAAACTCAGCACAATATCAAAAATAATAGTAGAATAAAGGCTCAAAATCAGGAACACATTTTTAATATCACTCTAATTCACTTAAAAAAGTAACACGTTTTGCATCAACATGCTTTTATTGGACAATAAAAGGTATAACCTCTGATGCCTTGAATTATTGACTGCCCATATTCCTGAATGATTTATTAGCAAATCAAACTTTTTTATGAAGGACAGCAAAATTATGAGCAAAATTAAGAGCAAAATCATGGAAGGTCTCCAAAATCAGGGACAGTGACAGGTATGCATTACTCCTCACTAAGATAAATAAAAGTGACTTACCCCTGTTGCTGTCTGCTGACTGCTTAACAGCAGTCACCTATCTAGTGTGCAGTACCAGTGCTGCACAATGTATTGCTATTGGCTGAAATAAGTACAAAACTGGTATTGCTATGGCTTTTCTGTGCATTTGTATAAAATATCACTGATTTTTATTTCTGCCTACACCTAATAATGCCAGGACACATTTATTTATTTTATTTATTTTACATTTGTTAACCGGGATAGTACGACTGGACACAGGTCCATTTTTAGCGGAGGCACGAGGAGAAAAGCTCCACGTGTGGATATTTACATAAGAGTTAAACAGTAGCAGTTTTATACAGTCACATATAGATACCAGTACATAATTATAGGATTATATGCATACTTGGAATACATACATACTTAAGCTTAACATTGTAGTTTTCTTGTTCGAACTTAGACATTTTTAGTGGTACAAGGCTGAAAAAGGTAGCATGTCATTCAGTAGTACAATACATATGAGAATGAGACTAAGTCTGAAACACTGACTGTTTTACAGATTGCCAGGCAGTGAAAAGAGTGGTAAGTTGGTTAATCAGGGATGGTGCAGGGGCACAGCCAGTGAAATTATTCTTCAGGGCATCAGTGAAAAATGTAGCTACCAAGTAATTATATTTCAAAGGTAATGCGTAAAATAAAGCACAGAATTTTCAGATACTTCCATCTTCAAAGAGTCTGGTAGTCTCCACTCCCCAGACTATATAAATTGATACAGGGGGCCTCCTTAATTATTCTTGACTGTGTGAGGGCCCCACAAAAGCTGTTGCTGATTGGGGACAAACTGAGAAAAAATGTATTTATTTTCTGATTATGTTCTTTAACCTGAACAGGGCTGACCCTGTTAGGATAAAGCTGATAATGTCTGATAATGGCCTCTGCTCTCAACCGCACCCATTCTAATACCAGTCCTGTTCAGATGTGTGTCTGCTGTAGGTTATGGGGGGGGGGTACTTTAAGTTTTATTACAGTCTAACCATAGAGGTGTTCACATGAGGTTATTACAGCGTTTGTTTGGTCTGAGGACAGTGTGGTCATTATTTTTTTTACTTTTCTCATAGACCTCAGAGGTGTACAGATAAGGTTACTATAGCTTGCATATGGGCAGTGTGTACTGTCTAGGAGTTGAATACATTACTGTAATCATTATTCTTTTCACTTTCCTCACAATCACACTTCACTCATGTACATAGGTAGCTGCCTTTGACAGTTTGGGTTGAGGAGTGAGGAGGCATGCTATGTATATGTATGTCAGCACTCACTTGAAATACTTGACTGTGGCAATTTGAACATCTGCTTTCATCCCAGTCTAACTCCAGAGGGATGCATAGCATAGCCAGTAACTGTCATTTTTTTTTTTGGGGGGGGTAGGGAGGCGGGCCATATTCCCATATTGGACCTATGTATCCAGACAACAAATGGCTTGTTAGTTTGTTTTGCTCTACTCTTCTGTCATCTTTGAATCTTAAGCCTTGGGCACATCTTATGTCTTCCTTGAAAGAAAAAGAAAAGACTGACATTATTTTCTTACTCATGTTTTTTGTTTAGGACACCATTAGATTAAAAGGTTGGGAAAATGTTGCAAAATGCATCCCAGAACATCTATAATCCTAGAGCTTCTTGGGCCCTGGCTTGTCTGAGTTATTTCCTAAATGGTTATCACTGTGCTGTCTTCGTCAGGAAAGGTGTGCTGAAAGGATGCAAGGAAAACTTAAGTTGAACAGCAACACTGAATTTCTTTCCTTAATCATCATTTCTGTTCAAGCCACTATTGGATGAAAAGATTATATAAATAGAAAAAAAATTAAAATCCACTTTAGATCATATAGACAGCATTTCACCTAAGTCCAGACCTATACATAGAGTTGCTATTATGTATCATTGTTGTAAGTAAAATGCCACTAACTGTGAACATCCCTCTGTTAGATGAGTGAACATAGTGTGTTACATAGGCCTATTGTACTGTAACAAAATTGTAGCTATGGATTAGTCTGTACATAGCTACTTCTAAAAGTTTGCAGCATGAACTAAAAGGTTGCTTTGGAGGGGGGCAGTGACACAGTGATACTTTGAAGGAAGTGCATAGGGGCCCCCAAACTTGACATTTGCTGGGGGCCCCCAAAATGCTAGCACCGGCCCTGATTGTCAGCACACACACCTTTCCTCTCACACAAGAGAAGGTTAAGACACATAAACCCACTTACGTAGAGGTACTCACTAAGTGCCCACCAAAAGTCCAGAGACCTCCCAAGCACAAACAACATACACATACTGGTACATGAACAGAATCCACTACCACACATAACAATACACATATCATCATCTCAATAATAAAACCCCTAATTCAAAACACCTCAAAACCAAATGTTCTAGTTATAGGCAACTCAGTGGTGAGACACATAGATGTCCTCTCACCCGGCTGAACAAGGAGAAGGTCATGGTCAGCTGCCTGTCAGGTGCCAGGATCCATCAAATCACACACGCACTCAAGTTGCTCAGCAACATTTACCATTAAGACTTTGCCATAGTACATGCTGGTGTGAATGACTTGAGATGTAGCTCTCTGGAATATATGGAGAGACATGGCCGAACTCTCAGATTATATGTCCCAGGCAGGCATTCTACCTTTACTGAGGATGATGCCACAATACAGACAAAAAGTGATTGATTTCATTAATTGACATTGCTTTTGCTGTCACTCCAGGGTAATCCAGTATCTGTCTGCCTGGGAAAACATGGTCAACAGTTCATGCTGCTTTGCCAAAGATGGCCTTCACCCGTCTTCTCAAGGCTTTTGATACTGGCAAAGCTGCTTGCCTCCCTCACAGTACCTTTTTTAGGCAATGTCCAAACAACAAAACTTCCAATGTAAAAAATAAAATACACTAAAGACAAATTCAAGGTGATGCTGCTTAATGCTAGGAGCTTAAGCAGTAAAGTGCACTCCCTGGAGGCACTCCTGACCTTGGAAGATGCTGTCTTTTGTGCAGTCACAGAGACTTGGTTCAAGGCCACTGATAGCACCCCGGCCGTACAAGGCTATAATGCCTTTCACACATTCAGACCCTAAAACAAGCATGAAAGAATCAAAGGTAGAGGTATATCCATCGTCATTAAATCCAAATACACCTCGAGACTGGTGAAACAGTATAACTCTTATAAGGTACTCCAGGTCCAATTAACTATAGGAAAAAATATCCTTCCACATCATCAGTAGTTACAGGTCCCCCACCATGAACCAGGAGAAGTACACCACCTACTTCACCTTACTAGAGTGGCTCAGCATACAGCCCAACAGCTTGGTCTTGGGAGATTTCAACTTTCCTTCCATCGATTGGGTGACTTACATGAGCACAAACATGATCACTATGAGGTTTCATGAGTTTGTTAATTCAAATGTTCTGGAAAATTGGTCCGCACCACCACAAGTGGCTTAAATGTCCTGGACCTACTGCTCACCAACATGGGGGGGGGCTCACTGCTCTACCCTTGTGTGTTGCTCTCCCTGGTAAGGTCAGACCATAAATCTGTCTCGTTTGAAGTAAAGATAAACCTGACACCCTAACAAGAGTAAAAAACTGAAACATTTCTCCAAATCTAATTATTGCCTACTAAGCAATGATATGAAAGATTTCAAAGTTCCTGCCAACATAGACAGCAATGTCTCCTATGCAGAGGAATACACAATTGCCCTATACAGCCACTTAAACAAATGCACTGACTCGGCTGTACCTGACAGGAACAAAACCAGATCTTCCTCAAAAGACAAGCCACACTGGTTGGCTGTAAGTATAATAAATAAGTTATACAACAAAAGAAAGAAATTAATGTCAAAGAACAGGAGGGAACTAACTCAACAGAAGAAGAATACCCTTCACAGCTTTCACAAGCAAATCAGATATCTTGTTAAGTCCTCAAAGGCTAGCTACGAGTTTAAATTAGCATCCCTAGCTAAAGACAATCATAAGGCATTCTTTAGCTACATCTGAAACCTAAAAGGGAATGCCCAGCTGTGTGCCAAACTCAGTGGATGGTACCACTCACACTGAACCTGAGGAAACTGCCAACCTGCTAGCTGACAGATCTGGCAATAACTTTACCCCCTGTCCCACCTGACATACCTCAAAGCATTCCTGACACCAGTCCTCTACCAAGTATTTCCAAGGAACAGCTCATACAAGCATTCTCCGAGGAAAAAAACACAGCCTCTATGAAACCAGGTAACATCCCAGGCTGCTTACTAAATAATCTAAAACAAGACCTAGCAAAACCGCTGAGCACACTCTTTAACCATAGTCTGACAACTGTCTTTGTCTCAGCCGAATGGAGAACAGCAACAGTAATCCTCTTGCACACAGGCAGTCCATCAACTGACCCTGGGAACTATTAACCTGTAAGCCTAACCAGCCTTATCTGCAAGGCCATGGAAAGAATCATCATGAACCTTATCCACAAGGACATAGGCGACCTTCAACTCTTGACCCAACCCAGTTTGGCGTCATCAAGGAAAGATCTTGCTTATTAAACCTGGTGAACTTCTTTGAGAATGTCACCAAAGCCCTGGATGAGGATAAAACAGTACATACTTTCTATCTTAATTTAGCTAAGGCTTTTGACACAATCCTCCATTCAGGTATGATAGAGAGACTCTCCCAGCTGGGGATTAACCCATGCATTACTACATGGGAAGCCAATTGGCTCACCAACAGAATGCAAACTGTCAAGGCTGGTGAGTCCACCTCCACCAGTAGACCAGTTACCAGTGGGGTACTGCAAGGATCTGTGTTGGGCCCTCTACTGTTTGGAATCTATTTCTCTGAAGTCCAAGCAAAGGTAGATAGCCTGTCACTTACAAAGTTTGTAGATGACTGTAAACTGGGCACGATCATAGGTTCATAGGTAGGTACTAGGCTATCGGCCCTGGGGCCACCCAAGAAAATTATTTTCCTGTGCTACTGTCAAGCAGAGCACAGAGGTGATCCCCAGGGTGAATTTCCTATTTCTCATCCAATCATTAAGATTTTTCTTGAAGATTGCTAAAGAGGAGCTTTGTTTGATATAGATAGGTAGTTTATTCCTGAGTATGGGAAGTCTCTGGGATAGGAATCTATCCCTCCGGCATGTTCTGTTTATTGTGGTGACAAGGTTTAGGTCCCTAGAGCGTGTAGCTCGGAGGGATTGGGATTTCTTTAAGTGGAGCATGTCCAACAGCTCTGGGTTTAACATAGCTTTGTATGTTAGGCAGAGATCACCTCTGTATAGGCAAAATGCGACGGAGTAAAGCTGGAGTTTTTTGAGATGGTCTGCGTAGGGCATCTATTTGAGGCTGGTAATCCTCTTTGTGAGGTATTTCTGCTGCCTTTCCAGTTGTTGTAGATGTCTTGTGAGGTACATACCAAAAGGGGCGTTGTACTCTATAATGGGTCTAATGAGTGATGAGTAGAGGGGAACAATGACCTCTTTTTTTCTGGATGAGAAACCTTTTGTGATGAGGTGTACCACATAGACGGATTTCCTGACTACTGTGGCGATGTGATTATCCTGACTACTGCCTACCTGTGTCCCAAGGTCTCTTATCACACTTTCAGTTTTAAGTATACTACTGCCTATGTTGTAGTTCATGGGCACAGAGTTTTTACCAAAGGAGATGACAGTGCACTTTTTGGCACTGAGCTTGAGGCCATGGATTTAACACCAGGCATCTGTCGCAGTGAGGCCCTTTTGTAGAATGTCCATATCGTTAGGAGTTCGATTATGGCTCCTAGTTTTCCGTCATCTGCGAACTTTGTTAGCCAAAAACCTTCGGTGTTAGCCTGTACTTCAGAGAAGTAGATACCAAACAGGAGAGGACCCCGCGTGGCGTTATGGTTGTGTCTGTAGCAGCAGATGCTTCTTGTAGAATGCATGGATAAACATGGTATGGCTTGTGTGGTCTTGTGGCTTTGTAGTGTGTGTAGGTGTTTTACAGTGACTTGTTCGTCCTATGGGGCTTGTACTTAGCTTTGGAGGTGGTAGCAGTTATGGGGTCGTGATTACAGGGGATTTTGGCATCAGGAGTTATAGAGATGGGTTGTGCCATTGGTGAGGGGGTAAATCTGAGTCTGATAGAGTGCTGTTGATGTGTTGACATTGTGCCATCTGTCATTTTGGATTGATGTACTGTAACATAGCTTTTTTTTTTCGTTTTTTTCTTTGGTTTGATTGATTTGGTGAATTTGTGGTTGGCTGAGGCTGACCAGGTGATTTGTCAGAGTCAGCTTTTTACTGAGGATATCACTCTCTTTGTACAGTTTGTCTTTCAGTTTGTGGCACAGATGTTTTATGTTGTTTTCATTTTTTAGAGTCTGGGATTGTTTTGGGATTTTGCTTGCACTCCATCTTGGACCTGTGCTTTTGGCATATATGCATGTTGGCATGATTCAGTAGTCGTGAACCTGTTTGGCCAGATTCAGTAAGTTCACCACTTCTCTCTTAAGAAGCAGTAGTCACCACTTTCAGAAATTTTTACCATGGTTTCCTTTTGGGGGGTGGAGGGTTGATGTGCATGGGAGAAATTTTTAGTGTGTATCTTTGATAATTCTGGCAATGATGCTGACTTCAGACAACGCTGACTGCTCATCGGATCACACTAATGATTGGAATAGGATATTCTTGGCACTGGTTGGGTGTGTGGGTGTTGATGTGATAAAGGATATCCAGGGCATTGGTGGTTATGAATTCCAAAAAGCGACATGCGAAAAGAGTAGTCTGTAGCTTGGTAGTTGGGAGGGTTGAGCATGAGAAGCGCCTTGTTAGAGGGGTTTTGGTTGAACCCTAATATTTTCCAGCACATCAAGAAAAAGAGAGCCTGCTGGGTGGTGATGGTGGAGCATCTGCAGTATTGGTGATCAATTTTGATTGCAGTTTTTTAGTAGTTTTGTTTCCAACCTGGGCTATGCTTGGCTGAGAGGCTGCATTGAGATGTGCTGGATATGAATGAATATGGACACACCTCCTTTGGTGTGGGGGTCCATGTTCCATGTTGAAAAAGTGTGGTATGAAGTGTGGCATGATTTATAGTGAGTGCAGGAGTGAACCTGAAACTCTGAACCAGGTCTCACACATCGCACAGACATCGATGTTTTAATTTTTGCCCCAGTGCGTGAGAGGATTGATTTGGAGATTTAGACTCAGTAATTGAGCCCATCACCCAGTTTTTTTTCGCCTGTTCTTGTACAAAATGGTGATTTGTCATTTGAACCTTGCCTTGTGCACACGCGCCTTATATTACCTACCGCCAAAACAGCAACTCGTGTAGGTAACATAAGGCGCATGTGCACGACGGTGTGTTTTGTTGTCACCTGCCCTGGAAGTAGAGTTATTGACGGATACATACCTATTCCCGTTGGCTATCCAACCAACGTTCCGTTTGTAGGCGTGAACTGCTAAGCCCAGAAAGACATATAAAAATGGCTTGATGAATGCAGTATTTTATCTGATGAAGTGGAGTGGAAAATACGAAAACGCAGTAGCGGAATAGCGTTCATGTGGATTTGGATTTATTTTTGATTTTTTGTGGTGCTTTAACGTGTGTCCAGTGTGTGGAGGAATAAAGACCTTGGTTAATTTAATTGGACCTGTGTTCTTCGCTTTTTGGATTTTTGGTAATTAGTTGCCTTTTTTCGTTTTTTGGTTAAAGGCATAATGCAGTTACAAGTACAGAAAACTTTTTGAAAAACTTCATGTCAATCAGGATCTGATGTAGGAATAGTTAAGAAGAGATTAATTTAAACCAAAAGATGAAAGGTTAATATTGGTGGCCCAGGATAGTGGACTGCATACAGGTTGGTTTACAAAGTCCATTGAACATATGGAAGAAACAGAGAAATGCAGGTGTTGTAAAACAGTACATGGCAGATGGCTTGTATACTGAGAGTCATAATAATATGGCAAGCATTACAATACTGAAGTAGCTGAAGAGCATTGGAAACAGGAGCCACAAAACATTATAGAGAATGATGCAGTTTATATCTCATGGGAATAGTTCAGAAAATAGATGTGAGAAAACCCAATATAACAGTCCATAAAAAGAAGACAAAAGTAGAATTGATCATTAAAATTGCTACACCCAGTGATTACATTGTCCTACATACAGACAGACACAAAGTCATAAAATACCTGGATTTGCAGGCAGAAATGAGGGTAGTGAGGAAAAAGGATATCTAGATAGTTCAGATAGCAGGAGATATGGCCTCATAAAAAGTATTTACAGTCATATTTAGATATGATATCAATACATGTAATTACATATGAATTACAGAAAGAGTCAATTCTGGGCACATTGCAGGTGCTGAGAAGAGCACTTTTGGCTAACATCAAAGATTCAAACAATGCTAATTTCATGAACTTTAATCACACTTTGGCTTAGGAATGGGGTCCATTCCCGTTATGGTACTAAAAACACAAAAGACTTGGAGAAATTGCACCATTACTTGCTACAGTTATTGGATGTTAGGATCCTTAGAATAGGTTGAGCACCAAGCAAAGAGGGCTGGGGACATAACCTAAATTCCTCCAATTATATCTCATTAGACAAAAACTTGGCCATCAGGGTATGGAACAGCTTTTTAACAGCTCCCAAAAATTTAGGGGGTGCATCCCCTGTCTTTTATAATGTTTCATACATATGCTCAACAGATGGAGTTGAATGCTTTATCAAAATCCATGAAGACTGTATCTGCCTGCTCCAGCTCCATCTGAGTACAAATCTATCCTTGCATTGATTCAGCAATAGATTATAATCCCCTCTCAACAACACATAAGCAGCTTCAACACTTACCCTCATTAATAACTCAAAAAGGTAATGAAAAGCCAGCCCTGGTATGTCAAGTCTGAGAATATATTCACACCTAAGTACCCACCTGCCTTAGCGTTGAAAAATGTATCTGTACCCGCCTGCATTACCAGTCATGTATCAAGTCTAGCAACTTCCAATCTAATTGTTTTTTCACCACCAACAAAACACTTGTCTTAGAGAGGGACACTAGAATTTAAAGCACATAGCACCTCTGCAGATCTGTTAAGCATCTCATGTGCATCTTCATAAATTTGATTTATTTTAACATTACTATATGTGCTTTGCCAGACTGCAGAAATACTGAGATAATATGCCATTTCCTAGGTGAATGAAGGTCTCTTACATTAAATGTAATATAATTTAACAAATCATGAATCATCTTAATAAAAACAACAGTAAAGAAAGAAGAAAAAAACTAGCTTGCTAAATAATGCAATATAATGTGAAAATATGTATGAGTCACTGGCTGGGACACAAGGCACATGAATATGGCTCCTTGGTAGTCACTCCATCCTTCTTCACCAGCAAGGCATATGATCATGTCTGCCTACAAACTGAAACAAATCTTACTTCTGCAGGCCAGCTCAGGCAATGCTTTTCTGTCCTTTGGAACTTTTTGTCCCACATATTACTTTTCGACCCAAATATTTTTGAATTCTAAACACAATCCCTTCTTTGTGAAGCTATGCAAGTCCTCAGCTGGCCAATCTCCTGTACCTCTGCATCTTCTGATTTATCTGTAATGAGGTGTTCAAAACTATTGGTGACAGGGAGTACCAGAAGAAACAACTGTCTAATCAATGATTTGCATGATCTCTCTTTCACTTCCTTGTTAACTCCTGGTCTTCATCGTCTGCTCATTCCAATGTCGCCTGATGCTGACTGGTCAGCCAAAACAGCTGCATACTCCCCAGAGCATGTGTGGCATCTAGCTTATTCTTCCATCACTTGTGTTATTGTCTTTTGTACCAACCTGTTGGTCATCACCTCTTCAACTACAATTTCCTATAACAGGGTCATTATCAGGAAGGCCAATGCAGAGTCTGGCATAGGAAACACTTGTACGTATTACCCCATTTTATTACCAGGTTTGCTGGGTAGCACAATATGTACTAATGTTATTAGTAAAGTACAGTTTGTAGACCTTTAAGAATGTCCTTTTTACTAGAATGGGTAGTGCAAAAATATAGTCACAACATTTCCAGCCAAAGTAAAAAACTGCCCCTCCTTCACTGCTTTCATAAGTTCCTTGATTCTGTAGTCTAGCACTTGGAGTATAACGTGGTAAGTTTTTTTTTTTTCACAATGTCTGGCAGGCCATAGGGCTTTGTGTGCTCTTTGTATTTACAGAGAGCCTTCTGATGTCTGAAAAACTGCCTGGAAAAAATACCAATGCAGAATGTAACTAAATCCAAGCACTCCAAATTTCTGGCAACATACCAGTCATAAGTTGCATATCCGCTGATGAAAGCTTCTGTCTCTAGTTTGTTATGTAGGTTTTGGAACTTCAAGTGGTAACCCCAAGTTAAGCCTTTGCACTCTTGAATCTGTATGCCTTGCTGGGTAACTACAAAATCTATGTTTTGCACACTCGCTGACACATGTTCCTACATTTCCTTCTGGTGACAGCTTTCCAATTTAATTTTCATGGTATCTTGTAGTACTTTTAAGTGTGAGATGGTCAAACTTCTCATCCAGACCAAGGGATCTTGAAGCATATGATAGGTCAACAATGTCTGCCTGTGTAGCCTTTGAAAGTATGAGTCCCAGTCTTCTGAGTGCATTATTAGGTAATTCATGTATGAGGCTGCACACGGGTTGTGCAGTCTGTGCCCTTGGACTGTAAACCATTGGGATGTTGCTGGGGGGAGAGACAAATGGGGGTATAACTAACTGATAGAAACCATTATTGATAGAGAAGGCAGTTGTCTTCTTAGCATATTCATCCAAGGGATCTGCCAATAGCACTTTGTCTGATAAAGGGCAGTAAGGAAACTAGCCTTCCCTAATCACTCTGTTAACCCTGAATATGGTGTAGTTGTCAAATTTGGAGATACTGTTAAGTTTCCTAAAATAACTGCAGAAATTAATAGTACCATATGACTTTGGGACATTACACTCAATATTAATTTTTTTGACCACTCCTGATTTTAGCATCTTACCAACTTCTTCTCAGACCACCTGTTTCTGCAATTCTGGGATTCTATAAATTTTTAAGTAGACTTTCTCCCAAGGATTTATTTCTACATGATGTCTAATGGGTGCAGTCCAACCAGTCAGTTCCCAAAAGATGTCTTCATTGTGGAAAAGAAACTCCTATAACTCTTGTTTTGGAGGCTTAGAAAGGGTGTCATGTATTGTCGCCTCAAGTATGGAGATCTGATTTCTTTCTTTCTTTCCATATCATGGTCCCTATCCTCAATTGCTAGATTCACCATAATGGTCTCTACTTCCCTCCAGAGTTTTAAACTGATTTATATGTCATATTTGTTCAGGGTATCATTTCACTTTATAATTAACCTCATTCACTGTCTCAGTGATTTCAAAGGGTACTTTCCACTTGGCTAGGAATTGATTCTCAGCTGAAGGAATCGAGACTAAAATGTGGTCACCGGTATGGAATTATCTAGTTCTAACATTTCTGTTATATATTCCCTGTTAGTTTGCTTGTGTCCACTCCATATGTTCTCGAACAATAGGCAATACCACTTTTAGTCTGCCTTGCAGACTATTAATGTACTCTAATGAATGTTTGAAGGGAGGGGTTTTTTCTTCTTAAATTCTTCCCCTAGGGTTTGCAATAGGGAAGATCAAAGTGGTTAAAGTGTGTCAAAGCCTGGGGTACCACCCCCCGAAATAGGAAACGTAAGATACGGCAGAAACAGATCCCAGTTTGTTCCATCTTTTTCAATGACTTTTTGGAGTACTGAACTTAAGGTCTTGTTAAAATGTTCTACTATGCAGTCAGGTTGGAGTGATATATGGAGATTCTAAGCTGCATTACATTAAGGCAATGGCAGAACTGGTGCAAGATCTTAAACATAAAGGAAGTGCCTTGTTCTTTAAGTATTTCCTTTGATACCCCATCCTAGAGAGTAACAGAATTAACTCTTTGGCTATGGCTTTAGAACTGGATTTTCTAAGTGGGGTTGCTTCTGGGCATTTAGTAGCATAATCTAATGTAAGAAATATGTACAAAACTTCATCACTGTACTTTACTATGGTATTCATAGCAATCCTTTTGCAAGGAGGTTCTGGTATGGGTATAATGGGAATCTTAAAACCTGGGTTAGGAGCCATTTTCTGACATTCAGAGCACCCAGCACAAAATATTTAATTTTCTTTTAGGATGCCTAGCCAGAACATCTGGACTGAATCTGGGCCTTGGTTTTATCCATACCCAAATGGTCTCCTGGCACATGCTTATCTGACAATATTGTTACCAAGCTCCTATATAATTTTGGTACCAGTAACTGACATATGATCATCTCCTTTTTCTTATATTAGCTGCACATAACAAATCATTCTGAAGTTTAAAATAGGGATAGAACTTAGGGATATCCATGGCAGGCTCTCCTTCCCCCAACCTGGATATGTCAACTCTGGTTTGGCTCAGGGTTCTGTTCTCCTATTAGGCTTTTTTAAAACTCAGCCAGCATTCTTGGAGGTCTGCCTTGCCATGGTCTTCCTTCCCCTGGGTTCCCCTCAGAGTAGAGAGATGTCCTTCAAGGATGCATCTGCAGTCCTTACAAATGGGTTGTCCTGTCGTCAGGCAGCCCTTTGGTCGGCCGGATTCCAAAGTCTGGGTCTGGCCTCGGCTGGTGTCGCACTTCACCCGACGTCATAGCTGCAGTTATTCGGGTATAAAGGCATCAGCCGACGCCATTTTCCTCAGTCTTTCTTGCCGCGTGGCGCCCGAAGCAGAAGCTGTTCGCAAGTGCCGGTCGGTCAGATCCAGAGATTACTACTACCGAATACTACTTCGAAGACTTCTAAAAAGCTAAGTACCCCGTTGGGGACTCTTTCTTGCCTCAGCCGATGTCAGAGAAAGTGAATAACTGTTCATCTTGTGGGAAACAAATACCTCATAAAGATTTCCACTCCTACTGTATACATTGCTTAGGCCCAGACCACGACGTAGCAGCTTGTCTAGCCTGCTCTTCTTTTAACCGACGGACGCTTAGACGCCGGTCGGAGTTTGCTGAACAAATTTTCGGCTCTGATTTTGCCTACATTATGCCGTCGGATCCTCCGACAACGCAAATTTCCAAAAAACGAAAAGAAAAGGACCGACACTCGCGGTCCGCGGTCTCGGCCGAAACTGCGATTAAGCAAACCGCAAGTGTCTCGGTTTCAGCCGAAACCGAGCAAGCGGTTCTTTCTCCAGCCAAAACCATGCCTTCTACCGAGGCCTCCTCTAACCTGGTAGAATCTGCTTCTGAAATCCAGCCTTCTGTTGCGGTTTCTCAGGAATTATCAGACACAATTCCCCTGGATATTTCAACCCCTGCACGTGGAGCTGCTATGCCTCCTGCAGCCATGTCTATTAAGGCCTTTGCCAGGGCTAAAGCAGCCAAAGCTTCAAAATCTGTGCCTGCCAAACCCCCCTCACACAGCCCCAGCACTAGCTCTCATATGCTATCTTTGGCTGAGGATTTAATTTCTTTAATTCGGGGATCCCAGCCTCATCCAGACAGGCCTTCTCTCCCACCTCCAGAAAAGAGACCTCGAGCAGAGCCCCCTGAACCAGTATCCACTGATGGTTCCTCTGATGAATCAGAACATACAGACCTTCCTGAGGCTTCTTATTCTCCTTACGAAGACTCTGATGCTGAAGAGTCCGTTCCTTCAGCCTCTCCACCTGAGGAATTTTCCTTTGGGGAAACCTTGCATGCTATGAGGGAACAATTTCAGTGGCAGGGCCAAGATTTCTCAGACTCCAGAAAAAGGCTTAGAACCTTTCTACATTTGCCACAACATAGGCCTTTAGCTATTCCTCCAGTTCTTTCTGTTGTAGATGATGCATTTAATGATGCTTGCACTGCCCCTGATTCATTACCTCCGGCTCCTGCTAAGCCTGATAGGTTCTACAGGGTCCCAGACACTCACCACCATTTATACAAGGCTCCTTTTGCAGATCCAGAGACCATCGCCCAGGGCCCTAAAGCTGTAGCTGCTACTTCTACTAAAAACCCCCTCCCCTCTGAAAGGGAATCCAGGTCCTTAGAGAGATGGGGTAAAAAAGTTTACACTTCTGCTACCTTGTCAGCTAGGGCTTTGAACTGCCAATTTCATATGATTCAATATCAAGAGTTTATGCTTGACCAGTTAAGTAAAAAGCTTTCCTCTGAAGAATCTTTAGATAAAAAATATGTTCAGGAAATGGTACATAACATACAGCAGGTTAGTAACCATTCTTTAAAATGTGGCTATGATGCACTGGAGGCTTCCTTTAGATCAGCTATGACTGGCACAGTTATCAGGAGACATGCATGGTTGAAAGAACAGGCATTACCAGACCATGTCAAATCAAAGCTTTTGGATGCACCCATGGACAAGGTCAATTTATTTGGTTCCCCTGCTCAGCAGGTGCTAAAAAAGATGGAAGAGAAGGCGAAATCTGTACAAACGGTGAAAGATTTCTTACAGGTTCAACCTCCTAGGTTTAGCAGGAACTGGCCATCCAAGAATTGGTCCTTTCCGGACTCTTCTAAGGCTCAGAGAGGCAGGAATAGGCGTTCAAGAGGCAGAAACCAATCCAGCGGTGCCTACAGGGGACGCCAATGGCAAGGTAACAACCAGCGAGGCACGGACGCAGCCACCACCACTACAACAACTCAATCACAGTGACTTGACAGTGGCACCGCCTACCAGGGAACAACTAGAAGCACCCTTAGGTGGAAAACTAACCTTATTCTCAAAAAACTGGCATTGCATCACAAGGGAAAAATGGATTTTGCAAACTATAGACCAAGGTTACAGGTTCCATTTCCATACTCTACCAGGGAAGAGAGGAATGCCAAACCTACCACCTACTCAAAGGACAGAAGCTCTAAAACAAATATCTCAGCTATTAAGAATGAGAGTTGTGGAAAAGGTACCATCTATGGAGCAAGGAAAGGGATTTTACTCCAGACTCTTCCTGGTACCAAGAAAAGAAAACAAATGGAGACCCATTCTAGACCTGTCCGCTTTAAACACATTCCTTATTGTTCCAAAATTCAAAATGCTGACCCTACAGCAGCTTCTTCCCATGCTGGGCAAGGAGTCTTGGCTGGTAACTCTAGATCTCAAGGAGGCATACCTGCATGTCCCCATAAGACCAATTTGCAGAAGATACCTCAGATTTCTTGCAGGATCAGAGCATTATCAATTTTCAGCATTGCCCTTTGGCTTATCTACTGCGCCCAGAGTGTTCACGAAATGCCTGGCATCAGTAATTGCATATTGCAGACTACAGGGAATCCAAATTTATCCCTACCTGGACGACTGCCTGATACAAGCGGACAACAAAAGCAAGCTAGCAGAAGACTTACAAAGAGTCATTTACCTGCTGCAAGCCTTGGGATATACAGTCAATATAAAAAAGTCAAGGCTGATTCCATCCCAAAGAATAACCTTTCTGGGTGCAGAGCTGGACACATCAAAACAAATGGCATTCCTAACTGCAGAAAAGAAAGAGCAACTACCTCTCTACTTCTTGGCATTAACAAAGCAGAACCACCTAACTGCAAGAAAAGTACTGCAAGCTCTAGGCTTCATGGCATCCTGCATAATTCTGGTTCCTCATGCCAGACTGCATATGAGAAAGCTTCAGTGGTACCTAAGGAATTTGTGGTCCCAACACAAGCACAGCCTAGAAACCAAAATCCCAATAATCCCATGCCTGAAACAAGAGTTCCTATGGTGGGCTCAGGCCTGTCAATCAAACACAGGATTGCCCTTCTGCAACAGCCAACCAAGCCAAACCATCACGACAGATGCCTCAGACCTCGGTTTTGGGGGGCACACATGCAGGGCAAGTGCATACAAGGCTTATGGACTCAAGACCAGCTGCGCCTACACATAAATCTAAAGGAAATGCTGGCAGTAAAATTGGCAATCCAGACATTCAGACCATTTCTCCAAGAAGGTCAGTTGATGATAAGGACAGACAACACCACAGTTATGTGGTACATCAACAAACAGGGAGGCACCCATTCATATCCTCTATGCCAGCTGGCACTGGACCTATGGGATGTGGCCCTGAGCTACAACATTCAGTTACAAGCAATTTTTGTACCGGGAAAAGAAAACATTTTAGCAGACATATTAAGCAGAACAACCACAGATGCCCACGAATGGATGCTTCATCTGGACATCTTCAAAGCCATCACAAGGGAATGGGGATTACCACAAATAGACTTGTTTGCATCCCCATTCAATCACCAGCTAAAGAAATTCTGCACAAGGACGTACCACCCACTTGCTTGGAAGGTGGACTCTATCTTTCAGTTGGAAAAACCTGACAGCATACGCATTTCCACCACTTCCTTTGATGCACAAGGTGCTTCTGAAGATCAAAGAGGACCGTCCAAGGATCATTCTGATAGCTCCAGACTGGCCAAGACAACATTGGTACCCATTGCTGAGGAGCATGTCTCGGGAACAAATATGGACACTACCCCTGATCCCATTACTGTTAACACAGAACAACTACAACATCCTGCATCCAAACCTGAAAACTCTGCAGCTAACTGCCTGGAAAATTACATAACAGCAATTAACCCAAATTTATCCCAAAGGGTTAAAGACTAATCCTGGAGGCTCGCAGACCTTCAACAAGAAAGAATTATGCAGCAAAATGGAAAAGATATCTCATTTGGAATACTGCAAAGGGAGAAGATGTGACTCGGATAAACATGGCCAACATCCTGGAGTACTTGGCAGAGCTCTTCCACACAGGCCTGTCCTATTCTTCCATCAAGATACATGCATCAGCTATTTCAGCACAATACAGCTTGGATCCTCCTGTCTTCTCTCATCCCCTGCTCAGACAGTTTCTGAGAGGAATTAAAAATGTAAAACCTCCCAGGAAACCACCATTGCCAGCATGGGACTTGAACTTTGTGCTAGAAAAATTAACACTTCCTCCTATCGAGCCAGCAGCAACAGCAGAATTACAATACTTATCCTGGAAGACTGCTTTCCTGCTGGCAATAACTTCAGCAAGAAGGGTCTCTGAACTACAGGCATTAATGGCAGTGCAACCCTTCCTGATCTTCCATCAAGATAGAGTGTCCATGAGAACAAATCCTACATTTATGCCTAAGGTGGTATCCAGAGTGTCATTAAATCAGGCTATCCACCTACCTACATTCTTCCCAAACCCACAGAACAGGGGAGAAAGACTGTTGCATACCTTGGATGTACACAGACAGTTACGCTACTACCTGGACAGGACTAAGTCCAATAGAAAAACTGACCAGCTTCTGGTAGCATATGCCACAGGAAAGGAAGGAAAACCAATTTCAAAACAGACAATCTCCAAATGGATAGGAAATTGCATTAGATTTTGTTACTCCTACCATGGAAAGAAAACTCCAGAGAACATCAGGCCTCACTCCACAAGGGCTACAGCCACTACCACAGCTTTCTTACGAGGAGTGGCTACCAAGGACATTATAGAGGCTGCTACTTGGACCTCCGTGCATACATTTGCCAAGCATTACAATTTACCTTTATACTCTAGAGCCCGAGCAGGTTTTGCCACTGCTGTTTTGCAAGGGATCCTAGCTACACCATAATCTCTACTCTTTCCTCCTGCCCTTGTGGAGCTATGGTATTCTACCCATTTGTAAGGACTGCAGATGCATCCTTGAAGGACATAGTACAGTTTTGTACCTACCATAAATGTAGATGTCCGATAGGAATGCATCTGCAGTCAGGATTACCCACCCACCTTCCCTCTGAGGTACTCCTAGGGTATTTGCCAGCCTTCAGCTAGCTTGGGGGGGATCTATTATGGTGTATTTGTTTGTATATATGTACATACATGTTTATTTTTTGTGTTTGCTCTCTACTATTTGGAATCATTGGCATTTATCCAAATTTAGCCTTCCAAGAGGGCACCTGGCATCTGGGGCAAGAAACACTGAGGAAAATGGCGTCGGCTGATGCCTTTATACCCGAATAACTGCAGCTATGACGTCGGGTGAAGTGCGACACCAGCCGAGGCCAGACCCAGACTTTGGAATCCGGCCGACCGAAGGGCTGCCTGACGACAGGACAACCCATTTGTAAGGACTGCAAATGCATTCCTATCGGACATCTACATTTATGGTAGGTACAAAACTGTACTTTCAGCCTCTTCTCCCACTAACACAGGTACAAAGGATTCAGTATCCCATTCATCCCACAAAAAGGGTAGATGATACCAATATACCCTGTAAAAAGGGTAGCTTACACCAGTGGTTGGTATGACAACCACGTGGACCTTCTGTCTCTGGGGCTTTCCTTTCTGATGTCTGAGATATACATCTGTCTTCTTCATGTTTTTTATAATTCCTGCATTGGATGTGAACTTTCTTTCTGGATTTCTTTTCTCACTGAGGTGCTTCTTCCTTCAGACTTTGTCCTGGGCTTTCCTCAGTGCCTATATCCTTTCCACCCTTTTTACATATCATACCTCTCATTTCTACCTGGGCTTTTAACCTTCTCTTACTCTTATACTTCTCCAGGTGTTGCTCCTTGGGTTCTAAATTGGTTGCTCCTCTTTGTTCTGTGTACTTCTGCATACCCTTGTTCCTCCAGGGCCTTCTAGCATGAGCTCCAGTTTCTTACTGTCCACCATTTTATAAGTATTCATAATTTCAGTTTGTGCTTCATTTGTTGGAAAGATATTGGCTGTTTATCTGGTGTGTCCTCTTCAAGCTGGGGATAAGATTGGTCTAAAGTGTTTTCTCTTTTGCATTGGCCACCATAAATCTTTGAAATAATGAAAATATTTCCCACTTATATCGTGTAAGATATGGAAGTACAGCAACAGACTGTAATATTTTCCCAGATCTCATATGAACGTCTGTTATGTTGACAGGATATTATTTTTCTCTCCATGCAACCAGATATCTTCTGTATCTTTTTGAGGTGTGGCTTTTTCCATACAAATGTACTGCTCTTTTATAAGGGTAATCATACTATCAGAGTCCAGGAATCCATGTAGTTAAACCCCATATGCTAAGACTAAACATTTAATAGATTCAGCAGTGGCACAACAACAAAACCCTGTTTCTATCAGTCTAGGGAAATGTTGTCACACTCACACTCTTTGACTATTTGTATTCACATCAGGCCTGACATCAGCATTTCAATATTGAGTAATGTGACCCATTTACTTACATTTAAAGCATAACACATGTGAGACAGCAGTCTTTTGCTTAATCATTATTTTCTCAGTTGTTTTGGGTGACATACCTTTATATAAGTTTTCATAAAACATAACTCTTTTCACTGAAGTATCAAAGCTTTGTCATCTTGGGAGGTTTGACTCACACATCCAGGTTTTCAATTACTGCTAGTAAAGCTTACTTGATCTATCAATAACTATTATTTTAATCCTAGTTTCTTTACTATTGTGACCTTCGGGGTCCAAACACAGCATTACAATATGTTTTAACTCAGATAACTGTGATCATACTGTTTTACTTTTTGTAAAATTATACCTGTGAAATCTGAGAGCTTGGGTTTCTGCAGTGACACTTTTCCTAGCATTTAAGTTTTTATTTTTTTTTATTTATTTTTTTTTTACTTTCTTAGAATCAGTAGCATCAGCATTCCACATCCTTGAAGGCACTGAGGTGATCTTGCCTAAGATGAGATGTGAATATCAGTGCCCATTTGGGTCAGTTCCATTCTTCTAGGTGACAGTGCGCTCAGAAAGCTATGAGATATGCTTCCAGGTTCTCTTCTTGGCCTAACAGCTTGAGTGGAGGTTTGGTTCATTGTTGAGCCATAGTAGCGTCACTTACTGTCTATAGCAATTGCTCCATGGTAGTCACTTGTAGAACCTGTGGCTTTCCCTGGAACTGCTTCATAGGAAAAAGGAGAAAATTTATCCCCTTACAGCAGAAAACATTGGTACACTTCTCCGGGCTTCAAGATGACCAAATGAATGAACTGATTACAGTTATTCAACACCACTGACCAGAAAGCAAGAGAGAGAGAAAACATTTCCAGCTTATTATGAGGTTTACTTTGGTATACTCAGCAAAGATGGGTGATCTGAGGTTTGGCTGGCTAAGATCTACCTGCAATCAGCTGGACGTATAAGCGAATTTAAGTACACTTTCATCTGCACTGTTTCATATAGTACTGCATTTTTTTTTCACTGAATATTAATTGAATTGAATATTGTGGGCTCTCTGTCTCTACAGAGAGCTTGTTAGACATGTAGCCATTGGTAGCAGTGGGGGTAGTTTCATTTCATTGATATTCTGTGTTTAACTCCTAGCCTAGGGGGTTGGTCTTGCCATATAAGTGTTACATCTTGGGTTATTTCTACTAAAATATCTGAGCTTTGGCTGGCTAAGTTCTACCTGCAATCAACTGGATGTATAAGCAAATTTAAGTACACTTTTATCTGCACTTTTTCATATAGTACTGCATTTTATTTTTTTTCACTGAATATTAATTGAATTGAATATTGTGGGCTCTGTGTCTCTACAGAGAGCTTGTTAGAAGTGTAGCCATTGGTAGCAGTGGGGGGTAGTTTCATTTCATTGATATTCTGTGTTTAACTCCTAGCCTAGGGGGATGGTCTTGCTATATAAGTGTTACATCCTGTGTTATTTCTGCTAAAATATCTGAGCTTTAGCTGGCTAAGATCTACCTGCAATCAACTGGATGTATAAGCGAATTTAAGTACACTTTTATCTGCACTTTTTCATATAGTACTGCATTTTATTTTTTTTTTCACTGAATATTAATTGAATTGAATATTGTGGGCTCTATGTCTCTACAGTTAGTTCCCCAACCTCCCTGTTCTTGTTTTGGTGTTAATCTTGGTGGCTTTGAAATTGCCCGTTTCCCTTGTAAATTTGAATTTGGATACTCCTTCTGGCCCCATCTCGTTTGCTCACTCAACCGAGTGCAATGAGATCACATTCTGATTCAGGCACTCCAACTAGCCCTATCTCTTCAGCTGTATCCACTGTGTACAAAGAGAGCATTTGGGAAGGACAACCTCTGTAACCTGTTAATCCTGCTCTGTTCACTCCCTCAAAAAAAATATATATCTATTAAAAAAAAAAAATATATATATATATATATATATATATATATATATATAAAAACTTCCGCGATGGTGCAGTGGTAGCGTTGTTGCCTCACAGCAAGAGGTTTTCCCAATCTTTTCTCGGCTTGGGTTGGGAGTTCCTTCTGTGTGGAGTCTGCATGTCCTCCCTGCGGTCGAGTGGGCGTTCGAAAGACATGCGTTGAATGGGCATGCCTTTGTTAAAGGTTGGGCGTCGGGCTGGCAACTTGGCACCATAAAATCTAACTGCTAATCATTAGCGTACTGGAGTTCCGCTGTGGCGACCCCTAACAGGGAAAAGCCGAAAGACAAACAACGACAACAATATATATACATATATTTATTTATATAATTTATTCAGCTGTTCTTACTGTAACTGTCTTAGGTTGCTGTTCTGCATGCTATCTATTCAGTTGCTGTTACTTAGGTTCATAGGTTCATAGGTCGGTACTAGGCTATCGGCCCTAGGGCTTATACAAGCTTAGACATAACAATTCCCTGGCTATTTTCTTCCCATAGTATTTACTTCCCTGGACCCTTGTCTAGCAGGGCAACTGACATTATCCCCGGGGTAAATTTGCTATCTCCCATCCAATCATCAAGGTTCCTTTTGAAAAGGGCCAAAGAGGCGCTCTGTTTGACATGTATGGGCAGTCTATTCCAGTGTCTGGGGTGTCTCTGAGTCAGGAACTAATCCCTCCAGCATGTTTAGTTTATTGTGATGACAAGGTTTAGATCTCTGGAGCATGTGACACTGAGGGATTGGGATTTCTTTAAGTGTAGAATGTCCAACAGCTCTGGGTTTGACATGGCCTTGTATGTTAAGCAGAGATCGCCTCTGAGTAGACGATATGCGACAGAGTATAGGTGGAGTTTTTTAGACGGTCAGCATAGGGCATCTGCTTTAGGCAGTTGTCTTGAGAGGTACATACCAAATGGTGCATTGTATTCTATAATGGGTCTAATGAGGGATGAGTACAGTGGGACAATGACCTCCTTTTTTCTGGATGAAAAGCCCTTAGTGATGAGGTGTGCCACATCAAAGGATTTCCTGACTATTGTGGCAATGTGGTTATCGAAGGTGAGACCACTGTCCACCTGTGTCCCTAAGTCTCTTATCACACTTTTGTTGTTTAGTGTACTGCCACCTATGTGGTAATTCACGGGTACATGTTTTTTCCCAAAGGGGATAATTATACATTTCTTGGCATTGAGCTTGAGCCCATGGCTATGGCACCAAGCATCTGTTTCTGTAAGGCCCTTTTATAGAATATCCACATAATTTGGGGATTGAATAATGGCTCCCAGTTTGCAGTCATCTGCAAACTTTGTTAGCCAGAATCCCTTAATGTTGGCCTGTACTTCAGAGAAGTAGATGCCAAACAAGAGCGGTCCCGGGACTGAACCCTGAGGTACTCCTCTTGTCACTTGTCTGGAGCTGGATTTGGAGTCAGCTACTTTTACAGTGTGGGTTCTGTCAGTAAGCCAGTTACAACCCATCGAGTGACATAGGGATTAATGACCAGCTTAGTAAGTTTGTCTATGATTCCAGAGTGGGGCATGGTGTCGAAGACCTTGACGAGGTCCAGATAGGCTGTGTGGACCACCTTACCCTTGTCCACGGCACTGGAGACTGATTCGAAGAAGTTACTCTGCAACTATTACTGCTTGTTAGTAGCCTTCTAATTTACTGCCTTCTGCACTTGCTTTTAGTCATTTGTTAATTTAATTGCATTTATTTAAACTGTATTTGCCATAATATTGCTACACACTCGTGTGCTAGCCTGCACTGCATTTGAATTGTATTTACTGCTGTTTTAGCTGCTTTTCTGTAAAACAAACAAACAAATTCTAACCTTGTTTCCTGCCTTTCCTGTAACCAGTCTAGTCCAGATACAGACTTGCTGTATCCAGGAATGTTGGTAAGCTTCTGAGCCCCCCCCCCAAGCCTTTCTGTGTTAGAGGAAAGCCTTCTAACTTATCAGTGGGAGTGGTAAGTACTAGGTAGCCTATCTACCACAACAGGAGTGTTTATTTCCCAGAAATTGCAGTTTATTGACCATTTGGGCAGTGTTTCCATCTCTTTCAACTTTCTGGTTTAAAAGCCTGCATTTGCGTTGGTTTCCTGCCTTTCTTGTAACTAGTCTAGTTCAAATACAGATTTGCTGTATCCAGGACTGTTGGTAAGCTTCTGAGCCCCTCAAGCCTTTGTGTGTTGTAGGGAAGCCTTCTAGCTTATCAGTGGGAGTGGTATGCACTAGGTAGCCTATCTACCACAAGAGGAGTGGTTCCTGGCCCAAAAATTGTAGTTTATTGGCCGTTTGGGTAGTTTTCCATCACTTTCAATTTCTGGTTCAAAAGACTGCGTTTGCACATTTCCTGCCTTTTCTGTAACTAGTCTAGTCCAGGTACAGATTTGCTATATCCAGGACTGTGTGTAAGCTTCTGAGCCCCCAAGACTTTTTGTGTTGGAGGGAAGCCTTCTAGCTGGTCAGTGGGAGTGGTAAGTAGTAGGTAGCCTATCTACCACAAGAGGAGTGGTTCTTGGCCCAGAAATTGTAACTTATTGGCTGGTTGGGCAGTTTTTTCCATCTCTTTCAGCACTCTGGTTTAAAAGCCTGCATTTGTGCTTATTTCCTGCCTTTCCTGTAACTAGTCTAGTCCAGATACAGAGTGGCAGTATCCAGGACTGTTAGTAAGCTTCTGAGCCCCCTCCCCAAGCCTTTCTGTGTTGGAGGGAAGTCTTCTAGATTATCAGTGGGAGTGGTAAGTACTAGGTTGCCTATCTATCACAAGAGGAGTGTTTTTTGGCCCAGAAATTGTAGTTTATTGACCATTTGGGCAGTTTTTCCATCTCTTTCAACTTTCTGGTTTAAAAGCCCAAATCTGCACTTGTTTCCCACCTTTCCTGTAACTAATCTAGTCCAGATACAGATTTGCTGCATCCAGGACTGTTTGTAAGTTTCTGGGCAGTGCCAAAGTCTGTTCTTCAATTTTTCCTTTAGATCTGCTAGTTCTCTCCTCTCCTGCACTTTTACTAGTTTGTTAGTTTAGCACTTTACCAGACTTCTTGTAGCAATTATTGTTGTACACAAAAGTGCTAGCAGCACTAAATGTTCTACAAGGAAACAGCACCAGTACTTATTAATACCCACCTCTCCAGGAATGGCTAAAGGTCAGTTCCCTGTGCTTTCTCCTATTAACCCGGTGAACTTTGGCATCCTGAGGCAATGTAGCAGCTGCCTCATGTACACTGACAACCCTCTACTCTTACCCCCCAACCCTCAGACTTGTGAGAGATGCACTTATATATCCAAATTGGAAGCCAGACACTCTCTAGCCAAGACTGGAATAGCTGGTCAAGAGGAGAAGGTCAACACTTGCACCACACAACATGGAACACATAGCCCTCCAGAACACACACCAGCATTGCCTTCACATAAAAACACAAACCACACACCCACCTTCATGGAGACTCTCAATAAAAATCTAACCAAATAGCAGAGACCTCCAAGGCAGAAATGCCCTCAACTACCACAACACAACACTAATCACGAGACACATAACTCTCCTAAACAGTGTGCCACTCAACCAAAGCCCCTGAGGCAAAAGCACGCCCAACACACCAGTCATAGGTGACTCGATAGTGAGGCACACTGATGTCCCACTCACTAGATTGAATAAGGAGAAAGTAACAGTGAGTTGCCTGTCAGGCACCAGGATCCACCACATAACGCACACACTCAGGTCCCTCAACAACAGGTACAAATATGACTCTGTCATTGTACATGTGGGTGTGAATGACCTGAGACATACCTCCCAGGACTACATGAAAAGAGACAAGGAGGAGCTCTCAAATTATGTAGCCCAGGCGGGTATGACCCTAGCCCTGAGCAGCATCCTACCATCACCCAGAATGATACCACAGTACAAGTGGAAAATGACTGATTTCAACAATTGGCTAAGTTTCTGATGTCATTCTAAGGGGATCCAATATCTGTCTGCCTGGGATGACATGATTGGCAGACCTCGATGATTTGTCAGAGTTGGCCTGCATCTGTCACCCCTGGGCATCCGGATACTGGCCAAGGCTTTTGCTACCCCTATAGTGCCTTTTTAGGTGGTGTTCCAAAGACCAAATTACCACCATAACACCTACAAACAAATGCAATCTGAGGGTCATGCTGCTCAACACTAGAAGTCTAAATCTCAAAATGCCCTCACTTGAAGTACTCCTTAAAATGGAGAATATCGACATTTGTGTTGCAACAGAGACCTGGTTCAAGGCAGCAGAAAGCACCCCTGCACTACCAGGCTACAACTCATTCCACACCTTTCGGCCCCAGAACTTGGACCAAAGCTCCAAAGGTGGTGGTGTTTCCATATTCATAAACAATGTGCACACCTCCAGACTGGTAGCCCAACATAACGCATCTGAGATACTTCAGGTGCAGCTTTAACATTGGCTAAGATAGAAATTCAGGTTGTAGCCTGCTATAGGTCCCCAACCATGTCCCAAGATTCACACTCCACATTCCTAAGCACCCTGGAGAATATATAGGGTCCAACCTAACACTCTCATACTGGGTGACTTCAACTACACCTCCATTAACTGGGAAAACTACTCGTGTACCAATACACTTGCCCAACGCTTTCTGGATTTCATTAATTCCAATGCCCTGGACCAGCTCGTTCATATCCCCACTAGAGGTAGCAACATCCTTGACCTGGTCATTACTAACACGGATGACCATTGCTCTACACCAATAGTCAATTCCTCCCTGGTTAGAGCCGATCACAAGCTAATCACCTTGGAAATCCATGTCCCTCCCACCCCTACCCCCCAACAAAGGTAACCACCATGAAAAACTTCTCCAAAGCTAACTTTGGGCTCCTAAAAACAGAGGTGGCTAACTTCACGGCACCCATGCAAATGGAGAATTGTTGAATGACCACCAAATCATACACCAATGCACTGTACGAACACGTACACAAATGCATGGATCTCGCCATACCCAATAGAACTAAGATGCTCTCCTTAAAAAAAAGGAAGCCAATCTGGTGGTCCCCTGCCATAAACAAACTCTACAACAGAAGGAGGAAACTAATGTGGAATAAGGTGAACTCCTAAGGCTGGAAAAACTTCCTTATCAGCCTCAACAAAAGGCTGAGATCCCTCATCAAATCCTCTAAAGCTAGCTATGAAAACAGAACTGCAGCAGATAGTAAAGACAACCACAAGGCCTTCTATAGTTATGTAAAGAATATCCATGGCAATACTCAGATTTGCTCTGAGCTACTGCACAATGATACCTCCTATACCGAGCCAACAGATATATTGCAAATATACTGGCGGACAGATTCAGTGCTAACTTTACCCCCCCCCCCCCGCCAGAGGACCAATCACAATACCAGTAGATTGCCAGGCACCCAGTATTACTGCTGCACAGGTTAAAATAGCACTGTCCAAGGCCAAGAATACAGGTTCTATGGGACCTGACAGTATCCCTGGCTGTGTTCTACATGAACTACCAAGTGAACTGGAACCTCACCTGTGTGCCCTGTTCAATCACAGCCTCACCACAGGCTTTGTCTCTACCGAATGCACATTGCTACAGCCATCCCTCTCCACAAAGGAGGAGCGACTACAGACCCCGGGAACTATCACCCCATTAGCCTGATGAGTCTTATACGCAAAACTATGGAACGCATCATCATAGACCTAATAAACAAGGATATAGCGAATCTTCAAACTCTGGATCCTACACAGTTTGGTTTTGTGAAGGATAGATCATGCCTACTCAACTTGGTTGACTTCTTTGAGTCAGTCACCAGAGCTGCAGATGAAGGTAAGGTGGTTCATACAGCCTACCTTGATCTAGCCAAGTACTTTGATACCATTCGCCACTCAGGAATTATAGAAAAACTTATTAAGCTAGGCATCAACCCCTATATCACTAGGTGGGTTGAAAACTGGCTCACAGATAGAACCCACAGTGTAAAAGTAGCTGATTCCAAGTCAGACTGCCGACCAGTCACGAGTGGAGTCCCACAGGGTTCAGTCCTGGGTCCTCTCCTGTTTGGTATCTACTTCTCTGAAGTCCAGGCCAACACGAAGGGAGTCTGGCTGACAAAGTTCGCAGATGATTGCAAGTTGGGAGCTATCATTAACTCCCCAAGTGATGTTGACATCCTGCAGAAAGGCCTCAATGAGACCAATGACTGGTGTCAGAACCATGGCCTTAAGCTCAATGGCAAAAAATGTGTTTTCATCCCCTTTGGGAAAAACCCGATTCCCTTGAATTACCACATTGATGATAGTCCACTGAACACAGAAGGCATTATAAGAGATCTGGGAACACAGGTTGACAGCAACCTCTCTTTTGACCACCACGTTGCCAACTGTAGTCAGAAAGTCCTTCTATGTGACACATCTCATTACTAATGGTTTTGCATTCCGGATGAAAGAGGTCATTGTCTCCCTCTACTCTTCTCTCATTAGGCCAATCACCGAGTACAATGCCCCATTTGGCATGTACCTCATTAGACACCTGCAACAGCTAGAGAGGCAACAAAAGTACCTCACAAAGAGGATCCTAGGCCTTAAACACTTGTCCTATATGGACAGACTCAAAAAGACTGCAACTATTCTCTGTCTCATATCGCCTACTTAGAAGCGATCTCTAGTTGACTTACAAAGCCATGTTTGACCCAGCTCTGTTAGAAATGCTACATCTAAAGAAATCCTAATCGCTCCGCACCACACACTCCAGAGACCTCAACCTCATTACCACAATCAACAGAACATGCTGGAGGGGCAGGTTCATAACCCAGGGACTGCCCATGCTATGGAATAGACTTCCCATACATGTCAAGCGGAGCACCTCACTGGCCCTCTTTAACAGAAATCTTGATGAGTGGATGGGAAATAGAAAATTCATGCCGGGGATCACTGCAGTGGCTCTACTCGAAAGAGGCACTAGGAACTAAGGTTGGGTGGCATGATGCCAGGGTAATCCTATGGGCTAGGCTTGTAAAGGCTCCAGAGCCATTAGCCTAGTACACACCTATGAACCTATGATGTCAGGCATCAGGATATTTATAAGTCTGATGTTTAATTGTCTGCTGCAACTGTGAAAAGTAAGCAGCTCACACTCAAACATTTGCATAAAACAGATGTTTTGTCTTGGAGCAAGATGTAAGCCTGACTTCAGCCAAGTAAACAAAAGCACTGTTGTGGTCTTGAAAGAAACAAAATTCTTTCTGTTGCTAACTATTTATACCATGTCCAAAAAAAAGTATCTCACTTACTGGTAGGCATGTCACAGACTACTGTCTGTGCTTGCAAGTTAAATACAAAGTTCATTATCAGGACTTCCACTGGTACTCCAGACTATTGGGGTGCTCCTCTCAGAGCCAGTACTTTGGCCCCTGGTTCTTCTTCCTTTTATTCAGATGTCTCTAGACTTCTCTGAACCTTCTTTCGGTTACTTTAATGTGGTCTACCTACCCACTTTAAATAAGTGCAGATCCTTGACTGGAGAAACTGTCATTGTGCCTTGGACAGTCCTGCCTAGATAATGCCCCCCCCCCCCCACCTTATCTGAGAGGCATCCCTGGTCACAGTGGCAACGGGTTGGAGAGGAACAATTAAAGAGCCTGTGGTCAGTTGATTGGGTAATGTCCACCAAAGGAGGTCCTTCTTGCAAAATTCTGTCAGTAGAATGTGATGGGATAATAGAAGGTGCTGAAAGGACCATTGGGATGACAGGAGCCACTGAAGAATTCTCATGTATAACATGGCTAGTGACACTAATAGTATGGTGGAAGCCATGGTCCCAAGGAGTTGTAGAACAATCTTGGCTTTGACCCTTCGCAAGGGAAGAAGAAAGTGAATTTGAAACACCAGGTTTTGTCCCCTTTCGGCAGGAAGACAAACCACCATGTTTACTGTGTCTATCTCTGCGCCTATAAAATTCACAGATTGAGAGAGTAATAAGGCAGATTGTTCCCAATTTATAGAGATTCTCAGTTGGGCACAAAGATGAATACTATTGTCCCTGCTCTGAAGGAGTAGCTCTGAAGGAGTAGATGCCTGGTGGGGGTGGTCAGGAGCCAGTTGTCCAAATATGGAAACACCTGGAATCCTCGACGTCTCAGGTGAGCTGTCACTACTGCCATACATTTGGTGAACACCCTGGGGGCTGTGGTAAAACCAAAGGGCAGAGCATGGAACTGAAAGTGACTGACTCCCAGCTGGAAGTGTAGATGACTCCTTGATCCCCTGTCCATTTTTATATGATAAGCGTCCTGGTGATCTATTCAGCACATCCAATTGTCTTTCCCTAACAACGGGAGTATAGACTGCAGTGTTACCAAACAGAACTTGTCCCTCCATACTGATTTGTTCAATCTGCTGAGGTCCAGAATGGGCCTCCAGTCCCTTGTACATTCTGGCACTAAAAAGAATCTGGAGTAAGTTCCGAATTCTATTTTGTCTGCTGGGACAGTTTGGATGACTCTTTTTGACAGCAACTTGTTGACCTCCACAGTTGCCTGATCCCTGTGATTGGGTGGAACATCTAGGATCTTCTTGGGAACAAAGGGAGGAAGAGAAAAGGGCATTACATAACCTCTGGTAATAATTCTTTGTACACACTTGTCTTGAGCGATACTTAGCCAGGCTTCTGGATACAAAGAAATGTGATCCCCGACCGGTCCCAGAGAGGCACAGTCAGGCCCCACATCAGGAGTGCTGGTAAGGCCGGCCCCGAAAGGAATCGTGACCTCCCTGGTTTTACGGACCGCCCCTGCCTCTAGGGAAATGTCTACCATTTCCTCCTCCTCCTCTGCCTCTGAAGAAGGAGTCACCCTGTGCGCCATTGAAAAACATCTGGGACTTCTTGAACCACATTTTATCATCCCTCTGACCCTTAGGGTATGGTCTAGAGGGAACAGTAAAATGTACTCCCGTGGCAGATAGTGTTTTTCCTTTTTGCTCGCACCTGGTGAGAATGTCCTTTACCTTGGATTCAAACAATGAGGAACCGTCGAATGGGGCATTGGTAAAGGTAGACTTAAATGGTTCCACAAAGTTACACAAACGTATCCAGGAATGACGTCTCAAAGAAATTCCTGAACCCGCTGCTCTCATCACACCATTGGCTGCATACGAAATAAGCCACATGGAGGAGTTAACGATAGAGGTCAATGTGGACAACTGAGCAGAAACCTTGTCAGGGACTCCCTCAGTACATGTACCTTGTATAGAATCTCCTAACTCCTTAAGGAGATCTCTCTGGAGCCTAGTAAAGTGAGTAAGGTAATTCAGTGATCTAAGGGTAAATGCCACTGAAGAAAAGATATGCTTTCCGTATCCATCCATCTTTCGAGACTCCTTATTTGGCAGATGAACAGAAGAAGAAGTCTCAGCTACCTCCTTCTTAGTGGCCGTCGCCATTGCCATGGCATCTACAGGGACACCTTTAGATAAAAAGTCTTTTCCTGGAGGGGAAGAAAGGAACTTGTTTGGTCTCCTGGGAACTGACTTCATGGCATCAGGAGTATCCCACACCTTTCTACTAACTAAATCCATCAGTTCGTCGAAAGGTGGAAATACCCAAGAGGCAGAAGGTTGAGACCCGAAAGCCTACAGGTACACTGACTCCTCATCAGAAGGGGTGACAGTGGGCCAGTTGCACCTCTGTTTAAGGATCTCCAGGATGTCTATGAAGGAGACATCATCAAAGGACGACTTGGGGGACCCTTCTGACTCCTCGAGGTCAGTGTCAGATGCCAAAGACTCATCCTGGGAGTCGACATGCTTCCTCTTACAAGTCTTCTTCCATGGGGGCTCCTCAGAAGGACATTCCAGGGAAGTCTCAGAAGAATGGGGGCCACCGGTCGGTAGCTCCTGAGGCTGGGGGTCTCTGCTGCTGCTGGAGGGAGTAGGAGCTGAGACAGAAGTAGGTGCTATGGGAGGAAGAGTGCCAGTACCCCCAGTAGGAGCTGATGATCGGGACAGCACACTCCTCATCATCTCGAAAGGTGACCTCTCTGGCTCTGAGGATCTCTCTGGCTCTGAAGAGACCGAGGATGCCGTCAGCACCAGAGCCATCAGCTCCAAGATAGATGCAGGGTCCGAACTCACCCTAGCTGATGCACCAAGAGGAAGACTTGGAACTGAAGAAGTTTGGTTCTAAGCATCCCTGTCAGGGCCGACCAAACAGCTTCGACCCCTGTACCCTACGGAAGGCACCGAAAGTGTCGGAGCAGAACTCGGATCCAAAACAGCCACAATTAGAGCTGGAGCCGAGGGTTCCACCAGTGGTACCAGGCACTCCAGCTCTGAAAAAACAGCATGGCTTGGAAAAGGAGGAATGAACACAGAGGATTGAATGGGCTCGAGTGGCTCCGGAGCCGACTGAGTTGGAGCCAAGAACAATTTAGGCAAAGCAGATGACTTCAAAAGTCTCAGCACTACCCTCTCCACATCTTCTTCCGATAAACTCTTGGAAGACCTGGATGACAATGTAGGAGATCGAGATCTTGAAGGTACAGGAGACTTCACTAACAAGGAGACCAGTAGAGGGTCCACAGATTGGCTCTGATAAGTAGTCTCAAGAGTCTCAGCGGTCGGCTCCGAAAAACTTGGAACCAACCCTGCAACAACAATGCCACTCTCAGTCGGCTCTGAGGTCTTTGGAGCCAATGAGCCAGTTTTGCCAACTTTAAGAGGTGGCTCCGAGACACCAGCCGGTGCCGGGGAGGGCCTCTTGGCAGATTTAGACTTTCCTTTAGGAGATTTGGAGGATGATGAGGAACTAGACAAGTCTTCCTCAAAGGAAGATTTAAGAAGACCTTTTAGAATTAACTTATTCTTCCTTTCCTGCAGCACCCTGGGACTAAAGGCATGACAGAATAAACAGGTCTCCTGCAAATGGATAGCTCCTAAACAGTAAACACAATTGCCATAACCATCCGTTAAGGGCATCTATTGGGAGCACTTAATACATTTCTTGAAGCCGGATGGCTTATGCTCCATACTCTCTTTAGACATTTCTCAAATCAACAAAACACACACACACAGAAAAGAAGAAAAAGGAGAAGGAGGACTAGGTCCTCTAACTTAAACGGGCCTAGCCCACGCAAGAGGGAATAGGGTCTTCTAACTTAAACAGACCCAACAGTTATAAGGGAGAGTAGCACACTCAACAGAACAGTGGGGAACAATAATAGTACAAATCAACTGCAAAAACCAACAAAACAAAGTTCTGTCAACAATATTAGCAAAACGATGCTAACAGCAAACTAATAACTCTAAATAGCAAGCGGAAACCGCCAAATTCTATTTAAACGCACAGAATACTAGTGCGCAAAAAGCGCCTACTTTAATCCAAATAGTAAGCCTGGTACAAGGGATACCAAGAAGAAATAATGGCCAAAGGCCAAAAATTGCACCAAATGGCCCAAATATAAGATAACTTTATACTACACTAATTGAATACTACAAACAGTAACAATTTAGCTATATAGAACAAAATATCTAATCTAAGCTAAACAGTGAAGAAAACTTTGCAAAAAAGTTGAAAAGTTGAAAATATGCAAACACTTAGCCAGAGTCAAAGAGAAACACAACCGAACTCATCAACGCTGCAAACGAGATCTGGGGATTGTACTGGTGCACCATGGGATACCTACCTAGCCATGAGCCAACCAGAAGTCTTCC